>NC_057802.1:476741948-476854686 GCF_018294505.1 Triticum aestivum | reverse complement strand
CCCGCCGCCGCCGCCGCCCGCACGGGAGCCGCTCCCGACGAGGTACTGCCTCGCCTCGTTCGTCGCCGGTTTTTGTTTAAGAAAAACCATTCGTTTTAAAAAAAACAAAAAAAAACCCTAGATCGGTTTTTTTTTTCGGTTTTGTTATTTTGCGAGCGTTCACCGAACCGTTCGTTTTAACGAACGCGTTCGTCGGTTTTTCTCTGTTAACGAACGTCCGTTCTTTAACCGTTCGTCCGTTTTTTCTTTTTCGTCGGATTTTTCTGCGATTATCTCAGATTCGATTTCTGATCGAATCTTCGTTTCTGTTTAACTTCTCGCTCGTTTATCGGAATCAGGCGATTCAAGCGCCTAGAGTTTCGTCTCGAAATTCTCTTTCCGTTTAACCTACTCAAACAAGTTTTTGATACTGTAAAATTTGACCTAGATCCAGATTAGTAAACGAAGCTTGTTTCTTTCGCAGTTTGACTTTCGTTGCTTCGTTCGAGTTGATTCTTTTTGCAAACCGGAGTTCTTAAGTTGAACTTTCTGGTTGGATCTTTCATTCGAGTTTTACATGTGCATTAGTTGTGTACTGATTGTTTGCTTGTTTGTTTGCGATAGAGTACCCGGAGTGTGCCGCTTGTTACTTCGAATCGCTAGGTTTTGCGGATCATCAGCAAGGCAAGTAACACTTTGATCATACCTTCCATACCCAGTTTTATTGCATTAGATCTATTCCTCAAACATTGCATGATTAGGATCTAATTAAATTGTGGGTATTGGGAAGTAGTTGAGGTAGTACCTATTGCCCTGTTTATTATCAAACCCTTGGGAGTTACTTCTACGTTTGCTATTATATTGCCATGCTATGCTTGTAGACGTGGATTGGGTTTGAGAGATATTCATGACAGATGTGAGATTGATAATTAATGGTTTACTTAAGGTGGCAACTAAAACTCACATCTGGGTGGATTGAGGTACCTGGGTATTCCAGGATTGCCTGTTTTTCTTTTGGACCGCCACCCAGGTTCAAAGGGATCATGAGATTATTCATGCTAGAAACTTCCGTGTGCAGCCGCAAGCTATTATGGGCTCTAGCATAGTTGACTAAGTTGTGTGAACTTTACAGTGGTAGACTAGCAGATGTAGGGGAAAGTAGGTGTAACTGTCTACCCATACGTAAGGTGCAAACACTTCTGAAAGACTGTGTCTCGGTCATCCGTTACTCAAACACCATGTAGTGCGAGTAATCCAACGGAGGCGATCGAGTCTTGTGGGGAAAAGTGCACAAACCTCTGCAGAGTGTACAAACTAATCATGGTTAGCCGTGTCCCCGGTTATTGACAACTTGAGTATCTAGTACTTGGATTATCATGTGAATCTCATCACCATGTTACTTTTAATTAATTTTGCTGGATTATTGATGATTCTTAATTGGGATTGAGATGCCGTCAACCATCTCAATGTTTCACAACCACCATGATAGTTAAATAAAATTTATTCCTTTGAAGTAGGATAAAATTGGCTTTTCGCAAAATTGTAACCATAGAGCTTTCCACCAGCCATATATGCATGTAGTATAGCATTTTTTGTTCATTATTCTCTATGTGTTACATTGCCAGCATATTCTATGTGCTGACCCGTTTTCGGGCTGCAACGTTTCATGTTGCAGACTTTTCAGACGACGAGTAAGGTGCCTTAGGTCGTGGTCTTATACTCAGTGATGCCATTGGAGTTGATGGACTCACTTATCTTCCAAGTCTTCCGCTGTTATCGTTTTTAGATGGCCTTAAGCCATATTTATCATACTTATTCTCTTTGGAGATCTTCGATGTAATAAGTGTGTGATTGCTACTCTGTTATAAATCCTCCATTTGTACTGTGCGTGTCAGCATTACTGATCCAGGGATGACACTGGTGCACAGCAGCACAGACCATTTGAGGTCTGGTCGCTACAAAGTTGGTATCAGAGCACACGCTGACTGTAGGACACGACCACTAAGCTTAAGCCCTAGAAAGCTTCTCTCTTCTCATTTCTGACCCCTCTCCACTTTCTACTCTTTTAGGAATGGCGGATGCAAGGAGCAAGTTCATGCAACCAGATGAAGACACGCCGTTTGGTCGACACTTGAAGGAAATCACCAAGTACTTAAACATAGGAATACCAAGCATCACCGGAACCTACAACGCCACATTACCCGAAGAGGAGAGCTGGAAGATTCAAGTTCACATTCCAGGAAGGACGTTTGTGCCAGTTACTGAACCTATAAGATTGGTTTTCGAAGCACCAACCTGGAGTTTAGGGAAGAGCATGGCCGCACACATCGCCATGGGACGCATTGGAGAAGTCTATCACCAGGAGCTTAAGGATACAATTTACCAAATTTATGGACGCCGAGACGCACAATGGGAGATGATCAAGACCAAGAAGGATGGATCAATTGCAGCTTTCATCCAGGAGCAGAACAAACATATTCGTCGCCAGGAGAACCAGATGTGCACGGACAAGGAAGAACTGAAGAAGGCATTAACCAAGATCAAGGAGCTCCAAGAAGAACTCAAGGCTACACGCGAGGATTATATGGAGGAAATCATCGCACTAGTAGGGAAGAATGACGACCTGGAGAAGAAGATTGGAGTATTCATGGGAAATCCAGTGCCAAAAGCAGAAGTCGACGAATGCACTTGTCCGGATAACTACATCATCATCGACGACACCGACTCGGAACCAAGTGAAGATGACTTTGTTGACGAAGCTGGAGCAGACATCATGGAGTCTTCAACGGATTAGAATTTTATTAGACCACCATATCAGTAGTAGTTTTCCCCCATTTAATAGTATAGTTCAAGCACTTTGTAACGCTAGTTCGATCGATTGTTTTGCCTTGTTTGAATTGATTGAGTGATATTGATTGTATTTGTCTCATGAGCATATGGGTAGTGTTTTTCTCTCTAGACCTCATTCTATTCTTAACTCTCATATTTTCTAAAACCTATCAGATGCCTCCGAGACACGACACCGGATTTGTTTTCCCGCCAGAGATCACCCAGTTGATTCAGCAACAGAATGCCCTGATGCAAGTGTTAGTGCAGAACCAAGGCAACAACAACAACAACAACAACCCACCGCCAGCACCCCCTGTTGATCACTTAGCCCGTTTCTTAAGGCTAAACCCGTCGGTGTTTTCCAGTAGCACCGAGCCGATTGTTGCAGATGATTGGCTCCGCAAAGTTGGAAGGGAGTTAACCACTGCAGGATGCACAGATGCGGAAAGAGTGCGTTTTGCCGCACATCAGCTTGATGGACCCGCAGCATCATGGTGGGAGAATTATACAACCACGCACCCTATTGACACTGTCACATGGGACCAGTTTCAGCAAGCTTTCCGTACAGCTCATGTTTCAGCAGGAGCTATGGCTATGAAGAAGCGTGAGTTTCGCAACCTACGCCAAGGAGGACGCACCGTAGGCCAGTATGTGGAGGATTTCAGTAAGTTAGCACGTTATGCACCAGATGACGTTGCTACAGATGCTGCCAAGCAGGAGAAGTTTTTGGAAGGACTGAATGATGAGCTGAGTATGCAGTTGATGGTAGAAACTTTCAACAACTACCAGGAGCTGGTAGATAGAGCTATCATGATTGAAGGAAAGCAACATCAGATTGAAAACCGTAAGAGGAAGTATGGACAAGGGAAGTATAATTCTGGAGCTCAACAGAAGCCTCGTTTTGCCCCGAAGCCGGGAGGACAGTTTCAGCATACCCATGGAGGAGGTAGTTCGCACAACCATAATGGCTCTAAGAATGGTAATGGGAATGGAGGAAG
Organism: Triticum aestivum; assembly: GCF_018294505.1. Taxonomy (NCBI): domain Eukaryota; kingdom Viridiplantae; phylum Streptophyta; class Magnoliopsida; order Poales; family Poaceae; genus Triticum; species Triticum aestivum. The sequence continues at coordinate 476,850,880 of NC_057802.1, read as the reverse complement.
CAACGGACAGAACCGCACCAACCCATCTACCCCAGCCAAGAGGGACCTGAGCCAAGTCACTTGCTTTAAGTGCCAGAAGAATGGACATTATGCCAATGAATGTCCTGAAGCCCAAAATGGAAATGGCAATGGAAGCTCTGGGAAGAAGCCGAACCCGTTCAACAAAGGACACGTGAACCACGTGAGCGTGGAGGAGGTTGAAGCTCAGCCTGATGCAGTAATAGGTAAGTTTTTGGTTAAGTCATTTACTGCAACCGTTCTTTTCGATACTGGTGCATCGCATTCATACATATCAAGGGGATTTGTGAATAAGTTTAAGATGTCCACCAAAGTTCTCAGAACCCCTATGTTAGTAACCTTGCCAGGAGCAGAGTATATGGCAACCCAAGGATGTTTTCAGACACCATTGGCCATTGGTAGGCATGTTTTCCCCTCAGACCTCATATTTTTGGAATCGCAAGGTTTGGATGTTTTTTACGGAATGGATTGGCTATCGTTGTATGGAGGAAACATCGATTGTGCCAGCAAGACGATTTTGCTTACCACCCCGGAAGGAAAAAGGATCAAGTATGTATCCCGGCATATGCCGAAGAGGACTCAAGTAAATTCCTTATCAGGAGTTGTACAGGAGGAAGTACCAGTGGTGAAGGATTATCCGGATGTATTTCCAGAAGAGTTGCCAGGCATGCCACCAGATAGGGACATTGAGTTCTTGATTGAACTTTTGCCAGGCACAGGGCCAATATCTAAGAGACCGTACAGGATGCCCGCAAAAGATTTGGAGGAAATTAAGAAGCAGATCAAGGAGTTACTGGATAAAGGCTATATTCGCCCAAGTTCGTCACCTTGGGGATCACCAGTACTTCTAGTGGAGAAGAAAGATGGATCACTGAGGATGGTTGTTGATTACCGAGGATTGAATGAAGTGACCATCAAAAACAAGTACCCGCTGCCGATGATCAATCATTTGTTTGACCGCCTACAAGGAGCTAAAGTATTTTCCAAGATCGATCTACGATCAGGATACCATCAGTTAAAGATTCGAGAGCAGGATATACCCAAGACGGCCTTTACCACCAGATATGGATTGTATGAGTATACCGTTATGTCATTTGGTCTGACTAACGCACCTGCCTATTTCATGAACCTGATGAACAAAGTGTTTATGGAATTTCTGGATAAGTCCGTCGTGGTGTTCATTGATGATATTTTAATCTTTTCCAAGGATGAGGAAGAGCATGAGGAGCATTTGCGATTGGTACTTGAGAAGCTCAGAGAACATCAGCTATATGCCAAGTTCGGCAAATGTGAATTTTGGCTGAAGGAAGTTGGATTCCTTGGACACGTTATTTCCGGAGAGGGAATAGCAGTAGACCCTGCGAAAGTGGACACAGTGACACGTTATTTCCGGAGAGGTATCTGCACTTGATTCACCTTCTGTTTTGAGTAAGCTTGCGACACCTAAACCTGCTACTGCTATTAATTCTGATATGTCGCATGTTATTGATGATGCCACTTCTGCTATGCATGATACTTATGATGAAACTACTTCTATGCTTGATACTACTGTGCCACTTGGTGAATTTCTTGATGAACAACTTGCTAGGGCTAGAGAGAATGAAATTATTGATAATATTGAAGATAGTGATGATGAAGGCTCTCCCCCTAATAAATATGAATTACCTATTGTTCCTGAGGGTTATGTTTTGGAGGAAGAAGCTGCTAGAGCTATTCTTGCTTGCAATGATAGATACGATCTTAAAAGATTATTAGCTAAATGGAAGCAGCAATCTCTTAATGCTAGAATGAAACCTGACCCTGCTTTTGCTACTTCACCTATCTGTGTTACTGAAAGGATTATGAATTCTCTGTTGATCCTGATATAATTACTTTGGTTGAATCTGATCCTTTCTATGGCTATGAATCTGAAACTGTTGTGGCACATCTTACTAAATTAAATGATATAGCCACCCTGTTCACTAATGATGAGAAATCTCGCTACCTTTATATCCTTAAAATATTTCCGTTCTCATTAAAGGGCGATGCTAAGATATGGTTTAATTCTCTTGATCCTGGTTGTGTGCGTAGTCCCCAGGATATGATTTATTACTTCTCTGCTAAATATTTCCCTGCCCATAAGAAACAAGCTGCTTTAAGGGAAATATATAATTTTGTGCAAATTGAAGAAGAGAGTCTCCCACAAGCTTGGGGGAGGCTTCTCCAATTACTTAATGCTTTGCCTGATCATCCTCTTAAGAAAATGAAATACTTGATATCTTTTATAATGGACTAACCGATGCTTCCAGAGATTACCTGGATAGTTGTGCTGGTTCTGTTTTCAGGGAAAGCACACCGGATGAAGCTGAGATTCTATTGAATAATATGTTGACCAATGAAAATAATTGGATGCTTCCTGAGCCAGCTCCTAAGCCTATTCCTAAACCAACTCCGAAGAAGAGGGGTGCTTTATTTCTCAGTCCTGAAGATATGCAAGAGGCAAAGAAATCTATGAAAGAAAAGGGTATTAAAGCTGAAGATGTTAAGAATTTACCTCCTATTGAAGAAATACATGGTCTTAATTTACCGCTTGTTGAAGAAACATATGATCTTAATTCATCACCTATTGAAGAAACTCATGGTCTTGATAACCCGACACAGGTAGTAAAGGTAAATTCTCTTTATAGATTTGATGAAGGTGATATCCCCGAATATAAGTCTGCTAGACAATGCTTAGATGACTTTTACAACTTTATTGTTAAACAAGAAAACTTCAATGCTTATATTGGTAGACAGTTGAAATATAATTCCGATACACTTGAACACTTGGGTGATTATATGTCTAGAGTTAAAGGTGAACTTAAACTCATTAGTAAACATGCTTCTATGGTTACCACTCAAGTAGAACAAGTACTTAAAGCTCAAAATGATTTGCACAATGAATTAAATAGTAAGAATAATGACTATGCTGTTAGAGTGGCTACTAGAACTGGTAAGATGACTCAGGAACCTTTGTATCCTGAAGGCCATCCTAAGAGAATTGAGCAAGATTCTCAGAGAAATAATTTAGATGCACCTAGTCCTTCTAAAAAGAAGAAAAAGAAAAATGATAGGACTTTGCATACTTCTAGTGAACCTATTGCTGAAACACCTGAGAATCCAAATGATATTTCTATTTCTGATGCTGAAACACAATCTGGTAATGAACATGAACCTAATGAAAATGTTAATGATAATGTTCATGATGATGCTCAACCTAGCAATGACAATGATGTAGAAATTGAACCTGTTGTTGATCTTGATAACCCACAATCAAAGAATCAACATTATGATCAGAGAGACTTTGTTGCTAGGAAACACGGTAAAGAAAGGGAACCTTGGGTTCAGAAACCCATGCCTTTCCCTCCCAAACCATCCAAGAAAAAGGATGATGAGGATTTTGAGCGCTTTGCTGAAATGATTAGACCTATCTTTTTGCATAAGCGTTTGACTGATATGCTCAAAATGAATCCTTATGCTAAGTATATGAAAGAAATTGTCACTAATAAAAGAAAGATACCGGAAGCTGAAATTTCCACCATGCTTGCTAATTACACTTTTAAGGGTGGAATACGAAAGAAACTAGGAGATCCAGGAGTACCCACTATACCATGCTCCACTAAAAGAAATTATGGTAGAACTGCTTTATGTGATCTTGGAGCCGGTGTTAGTGCCATGCCTCTCTCTTTATATCGTAGACTTGATTTGAATAAGTTGACACCTACTGAAATATCTTTGCAAATGGCTGATAAATCAACTGCTATACCTATCGGTATTTGTGAGGATGTGCCTGTTGTGGTTGCAAACGTTACTTTTTAACGGACTTTGTTATTCTTGATATTCCCGAGGACGATAGTATGTCTATTATTCTTGGAAGACCCTTTTTGAACACTGCAGGGGCTGTTATTGATTGCAACAAAGGCATGTCACTTTTCATGTTAATGGCAATGAGCATAGGGTACACTTTCCGAGGAAACAACCTCAAGTTCACAGTATCAATTCTATTGGAAAAATTCCATCGATTATTTTTGGAGGTTTTGAATTTCCTCTTCCTACTGCCAAGAAGAAATATGATATTCTTATTATAGGGGATGTGCATATCCCCGTTGAGGTAACATAGTGCTATTCGAAATTTCTCCGGTTCCATGTTATTCAGAATGAGTTTGTTAACAAGACTTGATCAACCTTGTTAGTGGATTCCTTTTGATGAGCATGAGATGGATGAAATTAGAAGGCACAACCTTCTGTACCCTCTCTTTACTTTCTGTTATTTAGTTGAAATAAAGTAAAAATAGTATTTTCCTGTCTGTTTTCTGAATTATCCGTGCAATATAAAAATACCCCGAAAAGAAAAGTTCTCCAAATGCCCTGAAATTAAAATATGTTTTTTTCTGGAATATTTGAGAATATCTGGCACTGAGAACACAGCAGGGGGAGCAAGCACCTGGCCACGAGGGTCCAGGGCACGCCCACCCCTACAGGGCTCGCCCCCTGCCTCGTGGGCCCATGGTGGCTCCCCTCCACTTATTCCTGCACCCACAAACTTCTTCCTCCCAAAAAAATCACCATCCAGCTCAAGCACAAGTTCTAGCTCATTTTGCTGCGATTTTCGATCTCCTTGCTCAAAGCACCTCTCACAAAACTGCTTGGGGGGGTTGTTCCTTGGTATGTGACTCCTCCATTGGTCCAATTAGTTTTTGTTCTAGTGCTTTATTCATTGCAAATATGTACTGCCTAGGTGACCATGTTCTTGAGCTTGCATGTCAAATTTATATGGTTCCAAGTAGTTCTAATGCATGATATAGTCTCTAGGCACCTGTAGGAGTAGTTGCTATCAATTTTGTTGAGCTTGGTTCACTTTTATTTGAAGTTACTAAAAATTTCAGAATTTTTCAGAAAATAATGAAGAGATTTTTGAGGGGCTCATCGAGCCGAAGCTCGAAGGAAAAGCAAAGGGAGGAAGCAGAGAGGCCCAAATATAATTTGCCTCGCACTGCGGAGGTTCGGCCGTGTGAATGGCCTTCCGATGATTTCTTACAAGCAGTCGGGATTTATGATGATTTTTATGAATTGGCTGAGAATGCAGGCCTCACCGACTTCCTCCGCGACCAACGCGAACAATATCTCTTACTCACCAATACTTTTGTGCAAAACTTCTACTATTATCCTAAGGAATCACCTCCTTCAGTAGAGTTTCATTTATATGATGTGGTTAAGAAGATGTCACTAGATGAATTTTGCAGGGTTTGCAAAATACCTTTCGAGGGTAGCTTAGAGGAACCACATCGTAAAGATGTGGATGGGTTTATTGACACTATTACTGTAGGGGAAACTAGGAAGGTTTCCGATGCAAGAATCACTAGCATACATTTTCCTGTTTTACGCTACTTTGCAATATTTGCTAGTCGTTGCTTAATTGGTCACGGAAACTGTGGAAACCTTAGTGTTCCTGATATTATTATTTTGTTCCATGGTTTATTCTGTGACAACTCTGTTAGTATGGGCGGTATTATTGCTAAACGGTTAAGTCTGAACCGTACAAAGGGCCCCATCTTTGGAGGTATTTACGCTTCACGCCTTGCTGCACACTATAACATACCTATTAGGCACTATGAAAAAGAAGAAAAATTACTGCCCACTGCTTATTTAGATTATAAGAGTATGGTAGCGCATGATTTTATTGTTAAGAATAGGGAAGGGGCGCTTAAATACAAATTGTTCTTTGATAAACATCACCCCGTGACTATTACCTTGCCTGCTCCTTCCTTGTTTAATTTATCTGCAGGCCCGTATCTAGTTCCGTTGGCGGCCATCTACGCCTACCGGAACCCTACATCAGCCACAGAGCCTGAGCCGGAACCACAATTTGAACCTCCACGACAATCTAATTACCAGTGGGATCCGGAGATGATTGCCAACCAGTGGCAATCAGAGTCTTCTTCATCTCAGTACGACCCCAACTACAACTTTGGATATCCACCAGGCCATCCGTGGCAATAGACCAACTTAGGCCAAAAGCCTAAGCTTGGGGGAGTACGTATTTCTCACCGACATTACATTTATGTCCACACACTCATTGCTAGATGTCGGTGCTCATACTCTTTCATTGTACTATCCATGCTAGTTTATTTTCTTTTTCTTGCTTTCTTCTTGTGTGTTTGATAAAACCTTAAGAAAACCAAAAAAAATTAGTTGTAGCTTTTAGTTAGTTTACCTTTCTTGCTGTAGTAATAATAATTAAAAGAAAACCCAAAAAGATTTCCCGTTCTTCTTTTGCTTGTTGGGAGCTTTCCCGTGTAAATAGTTTTATTTCTTTTCTTTTCTTTGGGGGTCGATAGGAGATGACCATAATTGAAATTGTTGAAGTGGCTCTTATATGCATTATTGTTGAATTACCCAAGAGCCCATATTGCCTTGTCTTCTCCTGTTTATTGAATGCTTGCAGATTCTAGCTTAGTCCAATGCACGTGCACTGTTATTATTATTCACATCATTTGGTCGTGCAAGTGAAAGGCAATTATGACGATATATGATGGAATGATTGAGATGAGAGAAGCTGGTATGAACTCGACCTCTCTTGTTTTTGTAAATATGATTAGTTCATCGTTCCTGATTCAGCCTATTATGAATAAACATGTTTGCAATGACAATTAGAGATCATAGTTGCTCGTGCCATGCTTGATTAGCTATGAGTTATAATGGTTTACCTTGCGTGCCAACATGCTATTAAAATGGTTGTGATGTGGTATAGTGGGGTGGTATCCTCCTTTGAATGATTTAAGTGACTCGACTTGGCACATGTTCACACATGTAGTTGAAACAAATCAACATAGCCTTCACGATATTTATGTTCATGGTGGATTATATCCTACTCATGCTTGCACTCAATTTTACTAATTTTAATGCATGTTCATGACTGTTGTCGCTCTCTAGTTGGTCTCTTCCCAGTCTTTTGCTAGCCTTCACTTGTACTAAGCGGGAATACTGCTTGTGCATCCAATCCCTTAAACCCCAAAGTTATTCCATATGAGTCCACCAATACCTTCCTATATGCGGTATCTACCTGCCGTTCCAAGTAAATTTGTATGTGCCAAACTCTAAACCTTCAAATGAAATTCTGTTTTGTATGCTCGAATAGCTTATGTATCAACTAGGGCCGTCCTTATCTTCCATGTTAGGCGGGTTATTCTCAAGAGGAGTGGACTCCGCTCCTCACTCACGAGAAAATGGCTGGTCAGCGGGATGCCCAGTCCCATGCTTTATGCAAACTAAATCAAAATAATTGCAAACAAAACTCCCCCTAGGACTGTTGTTAGTTGGAGGCACTCGTTGTTTCGAGCAAGCCATGGATTGATGCTTGTTGGTGGAGGGGGAGTATAAACTTTACCATTCTGTTTGGGAACCGCCTATAATGTGTGTAGCATGGGAGATATCGCCATCTCTTGGTTGTTATGTTGACAATGAAAGTATGCCGCTCAAAATATTATTTATCTCTGCTTTAAAATCGAGCTCTGGCACCTCTACAAATCCCTGCTTCCCTCTGCGAAGGGCCTATCTATTTACTTTCATGTTGAGTCATCACCCTCTTATTAAAAAGCACTAGCTGGAGAGCGCTGCTGTCATTTGCATCCATTACTATTAATTTATATTGGGTATGACTATGACTGGATCTCTTTTACCATGAATTACAATGTCTAGTCAGTCCTTGATCTTTAAAGGTTCTCTGCATTTATGTTTTGCGGTCTCAGAAAGGGCTAGCGAGATACCATCTTGTTATATCATATCATGACTGTTTTGAGAAAGTGTTGTCATCCGAGATTTATTATTATTGCTCGCTAGTTGATTATGACATTGACATGAGTAAACATGAGACCTAAGTGTTATTGTGAATATGGTTAGTTATAATCTTTGCTGAAAACTTGAATGCTGGCTTTACGTATTTACAACAACAAGAGCAAACAAAGTTTGTAAAAGTTTTTCTTTATCACTTTCCGTTGCTACTGTTACAATCATTACAAAACCCAAAAATATTACTTTTGCTACTGCTACCGTTACTTCCATATTACTTTGCTACTAAATGCTTTGCTGCAGATACTAGGTTATCCAGGTGTGGTTGAATTGACAACTCAACTGCTAATACTTGAGAATATTCTTTGGCTCCCCTTGTGTCGAATCAATAAATTTGGGTTGAATACTCTACCCTCGAAAACTGTTGCGATCCCCTATACTTGTGGGTTATCAAGGGGCACATGCATAATTGCGCTGTCCCATCCCTCTCCCTATAAATGCACATCACATCGCGGTCAAAACACTCATTCCACCTATCCACCTCGACAAACCCTAGCGCCACCGCTAGCTCTTGATGACGCCGGCGACGAAGCGCTTAGCTGCCGCGACCTCACCGACGCCGTCTTCACGCCGGTCGCGGACATCGTCTTCTCCGCCGCCGCCGTAGGTGTCCTCCGTCGCCAAGTTAGGGCACGGAGGATCGAACTGCTCGGCCTCATCTTCTACTCCGTCTAGCAGTTCATCGTGTGGTAAATTTAAACTCTCTTTTTACTGTCTTTTTGATCCGATAGATTCATCCTTCCTACCAAAAGTGGTTTCTGTCTCCACAGATTTGGATCTATCCTGTTTTGCATCTCATATGATGCCTAGTATATTCACTTATGTTTCACACGTAGTTAGATTCCTCACTTGTACCTATTCTTGGATTCATACAAATCTGGAACCAACTCTCAACATATAAGTGAATGTCTTCGCGCTATGAGGTCAAAGTCTTCTAAACTGATTTTTCTTCAAAATCTTCTGAGAATGCATATGACCTCTTCCCCTTCCCTCGCACCTCTAATGCTGTCACAGGTACATGTCCGTGGGAGAATCCCTTGGTTCTCATAGTCTGCATTCATTTGCAGAATTCTTATAGCATCATATCAACTCTCCCGAAGCCAGTTCCTGTCTGACCAGCATACGGAAGCCTTTGACAGTTTTAAAGCCATTCAGTCTGAACTACATGGCCACAGAAAAATCAGCAAGGAAGGGAGGCAGACAGCGCCGCGGGGGCACATCAATGGATTTGCCCGAAGATCTCTATGAGCTATACAAAACTGATCCTGAGGAGAGCTACGGCCAACGCAAAACTCGAATCCAATGGATTCAAAGATATTGGGCAGAACAATGGTTCAAGTACAGGTTCGTGACCCAGGAATATGCTGAAAAGAATGCCATCAAGCGACCCTGGGGAGACATCTTGTACAAAAATCTTCCACCCAGGTCCAGAGCTGAAGCCATTGATCAAGGCTTCTACCCTTGCATGGTTCGTGGACCATAGCCTGCTGATGCCGACCCATCTTCGTTGCTATGGTGTCGTGACGACAATTTGTTCAAACGCAACTTCCAGTTTGCCAAGAACTCGGCCAAAGAGAACAAGAAGTCGCGAGGCTTAGACTTCAACCCCGGTCCCTCTGCTCCTCGTGCCGATGGCACACGCGAAGCTGAACCCAATCTTGTTGGGCCCTTCTACAACCTAGAGGGTCTCATCACTCACATCATGGTTCAAGGGGTAGCCGTGGATCACTCTGCAGATGACGCTGATTCTGACGAAGCGCCTGCACCACCGAAGCCTAAGAAGCTGAAGAAACCAAAGGCTTCGAAGCCTTCCACTGCACCAAAAGCTTCACGAGCGAAACCTCTGGCCACTGCTCCTCCTGCACCAAGTGTGCAGTCTGAAGATCTCTCACGCATCTCCAAGTCTGAGAAGAAGAAGAAGAAGCCCATGCACACCACTGCTCAAGCACTGACCCCAGCTGCTGTTCTAAGAAATGAGAACGACGCCATTGATCTGTCGAGTGACGACGATCTTGCTGATGATGCTCTTGAGCTGCTGATAAAGAGCAAGCAAGAGGCGGAAATCTTCAATGATCTTCCCCTCTTCGATGTGGACATCCTGAACAAGTTCATTGACGAATGTTTTGATAGCCCAAACCTCAGTTTTGACGATCTGCAACTCCCCATTGGCCTCAGCATCTCCTTCCATGGAGCCATTGCTCCTGAGCTGGCTCTAGCTCAGAAAATTGTTGAACTGAAGCACAAGATTGACTATGAAAAGGCTCAGTTCAAGAAGCATGTGGCCAAGCTCAGTGTGACAGACGTCCAAAACTTCAAGACTATGATGCATGAGCTCAAGGAGGCATTCCACAAGAAACGTGATGAAGCCAAAGGTTCTCGAGAGCGCATGAAGCTCTTGTCTGCCAAATGTGTTCAAGCTTACAATGAAGCTGAGAAGCGCAAGGCACTTGGGTGTCCTGGCATCAACCCCAAGATGGCTTCCAAACAGAAGAAGCCAACTGTGGCGCAAGCTGAAGCATCCAGGTGGGAAGAACCTCACATTGTCTTCCCCGCTAGTATGACAGACGTGAAGCCTAAGGTCCCCACAGTGGCTTCGGAGCTCAAGAAAACTAGGGCAGCTAAAGCCAAAGCGAGAAAGCGCAAGACCAAGAACACCACTGACGAGGCTCCACCTGCCAAGAAGCATAAAACCAAGAAGAAATATCGGGCTGCTCCCACAGAGCCCCTTGTCGTCGAGCCAATTTCTGTTGCTCGTCCTGCGTCTGCACATCAAGAGCGTCGTATGATAGTTCATGAGCCTGCTTCCCCAGAGGCTCCTGAAGCTGAAGACATTCCAGCTGTCAACCCCACCGCAGCTGAAGACATTGGTCACCAAGACAATGTAGAAGATGATGAAGTCCTTCCTCAGATTGAGCACAATGTGGTATCATCGTCTGTTCTCACGAATAGTGAACTCATCAGCATTGGTCGTCCTTTGACGCCAATCGCTCAGGATGATTCATGGGCTGATCACCCACAAGACTCCCCCCGTGAAGAAGAATCACCAACTACTCCCCCAACTCAAGTCACCACTCCGGTGCTTGAAGATGATGACTTTGAGGCCCAACCTACTCCATCTCCACAAGCGTCGCCAGCGTTCCGCAGGCTTCGTAAAGGACCAAGGCCACAAGTCACTCTGTCGAGTGTTCTAGAAGGAGAAGAGCGCCAATCAGTATCTCGCCAAGTATTTCCTGAAGCCTCTCCAACTGTGAACAACTCCGAGTCTGAAGCCAACGCGACTGAAGACATTCCGGCTGCATCAGCCGATGACCAAGAACCACCAAGAGATGAAGAAGAACGTGTTGCTACACCCCCAACCAACCCTGAAGTTGTTCTCGAGGAGAACTTGTCCGACCCTCCAGCCACTCGAGTGGAGGTTGATAACATTGAGGCGACCACCAACACCAACACTGAAACCAATGACGTTGCCATGGTTGAAGCTAATATGGCGCCTGAAGTTAATGTGGTGCACAAAGTAATTGCACCTGAAGCCAATGCTGCACCTGACGAAAATCTGCAGCCTGAAGTCAATACCACTACCACTGCCACTGCTCCTGTACCGCCTCCACGACCGCACACCATCGAGCAAGCATATGATCATGGTCAACTGTTCACTATTAGATGGCCCATTCTGGTTCCTCCACCTGCTGCTGGTCCACAATTTGACTATCATAACGAGCACAAGCCTCAGGTCCAGAAGCCTAAGCCAAGGTTGCCAAGGTTTCCAGGTACAACAACTTCACTAGGGTCATTCAATGCAAATGGCTTCACTGCGCACAACACTTTCTTTGATAGTGCCAAGAACCCCTATTCCAAACCAAGGATTTCATCAGATCGATTCTGGAGCTATCAGCAGCACAACTACTATTCCTGTGTTCTCTATGACCAAGGGCGTATCTTTCCACATACGCATCTAGACACTGAAGCCATTGCTGGACTGCCCTGCCTAGAAGAAGCCCTTGACTGCTTCCGTGATGCTGGTCTGCTGAACTTTGTGACTGATAAGGAGCATTGGAATGAAGAGCTTCTGCTACAATTTTATGCTACCCTCCACATTCGCGGCTACAATAGGGATCTGAAGATGTGGGTCCTTGAGTGGATGACATGCAATGTCCATCATGAAGCCAAAGCTCTTGATATCATTGAGCTAACTGGCCTGCCCACTCCAGGTGAACTCTTCGAGCCTGGTTGTCAGCTTCACCGCAATGCTTTGGAGAGCATCTTTCAGAAGCCAGAGCCCAACATGAGCCAAATGCTAAGCATGATGAAGCCTCTGCCATGCGACGCTGAATACCCAAGAGAGTTCTTTGTTGACGACCTAGAGTATCTGCCCCGCACTATTTATCATATCATCAGGCGAACTCTCTGGCCTGTCAAAGGACATTCTTCTGCAGCAAAGCTTGAAGGAGCGATGAAGACATTGGTCTTTTATATCTTCAATGGCATCAGCTTCAATGCTCAAGACTTCTTTATCAGACAATTGGCTGCATCAGGATCTGATCTCTTTGGTCTGAAGTTCTATGCTCCATGGGTTATGCGCCTTATCAAGCTTCACTCTGCCGTCAACTATCAACCTTCTGCACGCAACCATCTGATATTTTTGCCAGAGGTTGATATGTCAGTTGAAGCCATATACCCGGAGCCTGCCAAGGAGCCTGTTTGTCTTCACAACGCTGATCACCAAAGCTTCATACAGCCCATTGAAGGAGTTCAAGCCGTCACTCGTGTTTATCCTTTGGATGGCAATACACGCTTCCCTCACCGTGCCCATACTGAAGCCACTGAAAGCACCATTGCTCAAAGGCCTCGGAAGCGATCTCGTGTTCTCAATGTGTCGGTGTGGAACGACACCTATGGGATCACAAGAATCCCTACTACGGTTGCCGGGGCACGGGGTTGCGAGAAGAGCATGGCTAGTAGACATCACAAGGATCGTTTACCCAGGTTCGGGCCGCGAGGATGCGTAAAACCCTAGTCCTGCTTTGGTGGGTGTATTTCAGAGAGTTCTTGAGCTCTCGAACTAGCTGTGGTCAGTGCGTGGTTCGAAAGAGCTGAATCCTTTTCCAGTATGCCATGGGCCTCCTTTTATAGTCGGAAGGGGCTGCCACAGTGGCACACAGGAGGTGGAAAGGCGTACAGTGCCCTGAGCTTATCGCTCGTATTACAGGACAAGATGCATTTAATGCGTAGCTTAGGTGTCCCCTTGCTTTATTGGGGACGGGGGCGAGGCCCATCCCGTCCTTCGCCGCTCCTCCTCGCTTTGACACGCGCCTTGGCCAGCGATGCGTGCGGCGCCATGTAGGCAGGCAGGCAGCTGAGGTGGCGCGGTGGTGGAGCCTTCACGAAGATCTGCATGCCACCACGCAGGTGCTTGATGAGTTGTCCTGGGGGCTGCATGTTGCCACGCAGGCGCCCGCCCAGCTGGTTGGGCTGGTAGCTGCATGTGAATGGCGGTGGAAGCTTGGTTGGCGTGGGCCTGGCGGTGGCCCTGCTGGCGTCCTTGGTGAGGGCCTTGCCGGGTGGCCCGGCAAGGGTCTTGCCGTAGCACGCCGTCGTCCCTGGCAAGGGCCTTGCCGGGGGTCTGGTGGCCTTCCTCGTCAAGGATCTTGCCGAGGATCGTCGTCTTCTAATCCTCATCTGATCTTGAATGTGTCTTCACAAAGATCTGCATGCCACCACAGAGGTGCCTTCCCGAGCCCTGGCCCCACGTGGATGATGGCGTTGGGGACCGTGGGCTCAAGGGTGGCTTGTTCTGTTGGTGTGGGGCGAGTTGTCCCGGCAAGGATCTTGCCGGGGCTGCTGAGGCTGCCCCGGCAAGGGTCTTGCCGGGGGAACCTGCTTCGTCCCTCTGCTCTTTGTGGTCTTGGCCTTGGCGTTGCTCTTATTATCTTGAGCTTCGGTCTTACCTTGGCTCACCTCCCCTGCTCTGCTTGGCGTGACCGTAAGCGCGGCTCCGACTGCCCGTGCACAGGTATAGGGGTACAAAAACGCACCCCTCTTTTTGTACACCGACACAATGACTGAGAGCTTCTCATTGCCCTGCATCAGAAACAGGATAAGCATCACTACTGGCTGAAGCGGCAGATGCAAAGCCTCTTGGTGGACATCAATCACATTCGCAATCTTGCCACCAAGAATGCATTTGTCACTCATGAAACCTGTCGGAGGTCATGGAAGAGTTTGACATTGCTAAGTGCTAAAGCAGATCTTCAAGACGATGGCTTCACTGAAAGATTAAAGTTTGACTCCACTCCTCCAAGGAATGCTGTCTTGCGTCGGACTCCCTCTCTTGATGACTCTGACTATTCCTCCTCAGCTGCAACGGTGAATTCCAGAGTCATAGATGACCAAGATGATGCTACTTCACCACCTCCAACTTCAGCGCGTGTCAACACTGCACCAAGTTCTTCTGCACCGCCAAACCCCGACGCCGACCCTGCAGCTTCACCTACTCCTTCTGGGAACGAGTAGAGGCTCTATGTCTTCAAACATTTTTGGTCCTTACTGACAAAAGGGGGAGAAGCATATGAGTTGATAGTCTTCAAGCGGGTCCATATGGGCGGTTGCTTTATATTTTGCCTAGTGTTTACAACTCTCGCTTTTGATTCATTTGGTTCTTTGAGTTGTAACACTTAAACTTGATGGTCGTCTGCTACTTTTTCTGCTATTCTGTGATGCGATGATAAATTCTGCATGTGCGATGATAAATTCCGCATGAAGTCATATTGCAGACGTCCATTTTTTATTTTGCATGTCATTATCTTTGTTATATCTAATCATGCATGGTGAATTGTCTTCATAAGTTGAAGAGGATCTCCACAAGTACAACCTGCCATGTGCATTTGCATTCCAAAAGCAAATTACTTATATGCACATCTTCAGGGGGAGCCTGTTGCTACTTATGAAGACAATACCCTAATCCTTTACAATTTCACATACTTTTATCCCCGTTGAAAAGTTCAACCAGTTTGTCATCAATCACCAAAAAGGGGGAGATTGTAAGTGCATCTAGTGCCACCCCTAGTTGGTTTTGGAGTATTGACGACAAACCTGGTTGAGGGACTAATGTGTTTGTGAGAATTGCAGGATAACACAGGTAGTAGTCCCTCATTGATTCGGTTTACCTAACGGAGATGACCCCTAAAAATGTATGAAGACATTGAAGACAACGGTGGTATGTGAAGACATTCACATTGAAGACTATGACAAGAGAAGACATCACGTGAAGACTATGGAGCGCGAAGACTTAGTTGTTTCGTTATTTCCCTTTCTTCTTTGTTGAGTCATAGGAACAACCTTACTGTTAAGTGGGGTCCCAGTGAACAAAGTCAGAGTGACTGAAGTGATGCTCAACCAAAATCCTATGTCTTCGAGCGAAGACAATGAGAGCAAATCTTATCCAGAGCTGGATGAGTCAGCTTTACTTGTAGCCCAAGTCAAGCTGTCGCGTGTGTTTGAAATATGACCGTTGGAACACGTGTCAGTTCCTTAGTGACCCAGGGTCATTTCGGACAAATCAGGTCGGGTTGCCTAGTGGCTATAAATAGCCCACCCCTACACCATAAATTGGTGGCTGCTCAGAGTTAGTGCACGGCTTTTGTTGTTTGAGAGCAACCCACCTCCGAAGCTTCTGAGAGAGAGAAATCCTTGCGAGGACAAAGCCCAAACACCCAGAGCCAAAGAGTGTTAGGCATCACTGAAGTCTTTCTGTCCGCGTGACCTGAAGACTTGTTACACTTGAGGACTGTGAATCCTCTAGCCGGTTAGGCGTCGCGTTCTGAGCATCCAAGAGTCATTGTGGATTGCCGGTGAACGAAGTCTGTGAAGGTTTGGAAGTCTACCTTGAAGACTTACCAGAGTGATTGGGCGAGGACTGGGTGTCCTTAGCTCAAGGGGAATAAGGTGAAGACACGGTCTTCTGAGTTAAATCTCAGCCTCCCTAACCAGACGAACAGTTGTCACAACAACTGGAACTGGTCCAACAAATCATTGTCTTCATCAAGTGTCTGGTTCTATCCTCTCCCTCTCTTTATTTAGAGTTTGTCTTCGTGAAGTCATTGCCTGTTTGCATTACCTGTTTGACTTCACTGTGTGACTTCTATTGTTGTTTGGCTTCATACTATCTTCCATCCTGATCTTTACTACCTAGCTGCTATTAGTCTTCGTGCTTTCACTTCATTGAATTCTTGACTATGGCTTGCTTAGTGTAGTCTACCTTCCGCTGCACATCAATAGGTTCATTTCTATTGTTTGTCTTCGAAACTCTCATGTTTTGAAGACTTCCATAAAAATCGCCTATTCACCCCCCCTCTAGTCGATAACTAGCACTTTCACATACCTATTCCTTTTCAGAGTCTAGAAAGTGTCCCTTATGTATTCCTCTGGGGTTACGGTTTCTATAACATTGGTTTCAACATTTATAGGATTACCTGAGATATAATGTTTGATTCTTTGACCGTTCACCACCTTTGGATTTGTGCCTTCAAAGTTGTTGATTTTTATGGCACCGGAATGATAGACCTCCTCGATAACGTAAGGACCTTCCCATTTAGAGAGAAGTTTTCCTGCAAAAAGTCTTAAACGAGAGTTGAATAGCAACACATAATCACCTACATTAAACTCACGCTTTTGTATCCTTTTGTCATGCCATCTTTTAACTTTTTCTTTAAACAGTTTGGCATTCTCATAGGCCTGGGTTCTCCATTCATCAAGTGAGCTAATGTCAAATAGCCTCTTCTCACTGTCAAGTTTGAAATCATAATTGAGCTCTTTAATGGCCCAATATGCCTTATGTTCTAGTTCGAGAGGTAAGTGACATGCTTTTCCATAAACCATTTTATACGGAGACATACCCATAGGATTTTTATATGCAGTTCTATAGGCCCATAATGCATCATCAAGTTTCTTGGACCAATTCTTTCTAGACCTATTAACAGTCTTTTGCAAAATTAATTTGAGATCTCTATTACTCAATTCTACCTGACCACTAGATTGCGGGTGATAAGGAGATGCAATTCTATGATTAACATCAAACTTAGCAAGCATTTTACGAAAAGCACCATGAATAAAATGTGAACCACCATCAGTCATTAAATATCTAGGGACTCCAAACCTCGAAAAAATAACTTCTTTAAGCATCTTAATAGAGGTGTTATGATTAGCACTACTAGTTGGAATAGCCTCTACCCACTTAGTAATGTAATCAACAACAACTAAAATATGTGTATACCCGTTAGAGGAAGGAAACGGTCCCATGTAATCAAAGCCCCAAACATCAAATGGTTCAATAACAAGTGAATAATTCATAGGCATTTCTTGACGTCTACTAATATTACCAATTCTTTGACATTCATCACAAGATAAGACAAACTTACGGGCATCTTTGAAGAGACTAGGCCAATAAAAACCGGATTGCAATACCTTATGCGCAGTTCTATCTCCAGCATGGTGTCCTCCATAAGCTTCGGAGTGACACTTGCGTAGGATCTGTTCCTGTTCATGCTCAGGTACACAACGTCTAATGACACCATCTACTCCTTCTTTATAAAGGTGTGGGTCATCCCAGAAGTAATGTCTTAAATCATAGAAAAACTTTTCTTTTGCTGGTATGTGAAACTAGGTGGTATAAATTTAGCAACAATGTAATTAGCATAATCAACATACCATGGAGTAGCACGAGAAGCATTTATGACAGCTAATTGTTCATCAGGAAAGCTATCATCAATAGGTAGTGGGTCATCAAGAACATTCTCTAACCTAGAAAGTTGTCTGCAACGGGGTTCTCAGCTCCCTTTCTATCAATAATATGCAAATCAAATTCTTGTAGCAAGAGAACCCATCTAATAAGTCTAGGTTTAGCATCTTTCTTTTCCATAAGATATTTAATAGCAGCATGATCAGTGTGAACAGTTACTTTAGAATCAACAATATAAGGTCTGAACTTATCACAAGCAAATACAACTGCTAAAAATTATTTTTCAGTAGTAGCATAATTTCTCTGGGCACTGCCTAGAGTTTTACTAGCATATTGGATAACATTTAATTTCGTATCAACTCTTTATCCTAGAACAGCACCTACAACATAGTAACTAGCATCGCACATCAAAGGGTAAATTCCAATCAGGTGGCTGAACAATAGGTGCAGAAATCAAAGCTTTCTTAAGTATTTCAAATGCTTCTACACAATCATCGTCAAAGATAAAAGGAATATCTTTTTGTAAGAGATTAGTCAGAGGCCTGGAGATTTTAGAGAAGTCCTTAATGAACCTCCTATAAAAACTGGCATGACCAAGGAAACTTCTTATAACTTTAATGTCCTTGGGACATGACATCTTTTCAATAGCATCAACTTTAGCTTTATCAACTTCAATACCTCTTTCAGAAATTTTATGCCCCAAGACAATACCTTCATTAACCATAAAGTGGCACTTTTCCCAATTCAAGACAAGAGTAGTTTCTTCACATCTCTGCAAAACTCGATCAAGGTTGCTTAAGCAATCATCAAAAGAAGTTCCATACATGGAGAAATCATCCATGAAAACCTCAACAATCTTTTCACAAAAGTCAGAGAATATAGCCATCATACATCTTTGAAAGGTAGCAGGTGCATTGCATAAACCAAAAGGCATACGTCTATAAGCAAAGGTACCGAAAGGGCAAGTAAAAGTGGTCTTTTCTTGATCCTCTTTTGACATAGGTATTTAAGAGAAACCAGAATAACCATCTAGAAAGCAAAAATGCATATGTTTGGATAATCTTTCTAGCATTTGATCGATAAAAGGTAAAGGGTAATGATCCTTTTTAGTAGCTTTATTTAATTTGCGAAAATCAATTACCATTCTATAACCTGTAATAATTCTTTGTGGGATCAATTCATCTTTATCATTAGGAACAACGGTAATACCTCCCTTCTTAGGGACACAATGGACAGGACTTACCCAATGACTATCAGCAACGGGATAGATTTACCTGCCTCCACAAGCTTTAGTATTTCTTTCCTTACCACTTCTTTCATCTTAGGATTTAACCATCGTTGGTGATCAACAACCGGTTTAGCATCTTTCTCCAATTTTATCTTGTGCTGACATAGAGTGGGACTAATGCCCTTAAGATCATCAAGAGTATATCCAATAGCAGCACGGTGCTTCTTCAGAGTTTTCAATAATTTCTTTTCTTCATGCTCTGAAAGGTTAGCACTAATAATAACAGGATATATCTTTTTCTCATCAAGATAAGCATATTTAAGAGTATCAGGTAATGGTTTAAGCTCAAACATGGGATCACCCTTGGGTGGAGGAGGATCCCCTAGGATTTCAACAGGCAAGTTGTGTTTCAAAATAGGTCCCTGTTTAAAGAATACTTCATCTATTTCCCTTCTTTCATTCATAAACATATCATTTTCATGGTCGAGCAAATATTGTTCTAAAGGATCATTCGGAGGCACGGCAATAGAGGCAAGTCCAATAATTTCATCTTTACTAGGCAATTCTTTATCATGGGGTTGCCTACGAAATTTAGCAAAATTAAACTCATGAGACATATCCCCCAAACCAATAGTAACAACATCCTTTTTGCAGTCTATCCTAGCATTAACAGTATTCAAGAAGGGTCTACCAAATATAATGGGACAAAAGTTATCTTGTGGGGAACCAAGAACAAGAAAATCAGCAGGATATTTAACTTTCCCACACAAGACTTCAACATCTCTAACAATCCCAACTAGTGAAATAGTGTCTCTATTGGCAAGCTTAATTGTAGCATCGATTTCCTCTATCTCAGTGGGTGCAATATCATGCATAATTTCTTTGTATAAGGAATGAGGTATTTCACTTGCACTAGCACCCATATCACATAAGCCATGATAGCAATGATCTCCTATTTTAACAGAAATAACAGGCATGCCTACAACAGGTCTATGTTTATTTTTAGTATCAGGTCTAGCAATTCTAGCAGCTTCTTTACAGAAGTAAATAACATGCCCATCAATATTATCAGCCAAGAGATCTTTACCCATAGCAATACTAGGTTCAACTTTAATTTACTCACGGGGTGTAGGTGTTCTAGTGTTACTCCTACGAACCACAGCTGAAGCTTTAGCATGATCCTTTATTCTAACAGGGAAAGGTGGTTTCTCAATATAAGCAGTAGGAACAATAGGATCAACATGATAAGTGATAGTATTTTCTTCAACTTTAATAGGTGCAACTACTTTTACTTAAATGGGAAGATTATATTTAAACCACTTCTCCTTAGGGAGATCAACATGAGTAGCAAAGGATTCACATAAAGAAGCTACTATCTTAGAGTCAAGTCCATATTTAGTGCTAAATTCACGGAAAACATCGGTATCCATAAAAGATTTAACACAATCAAACTTCGGTGTCATACCTGACTCCTTACCTTCGTCGAGATCCCAATCTTCAGAGTTGCGTTTAATTCTTTCCAATAAATCCCATTTGAATTCAATAGTTTTCATCATAATAGAACCAGTACAAGAAGTATCGAGCATGGAGCGATTGTTGAGAGAAAGCCGAGCATAAAAAATTTGAATAATAATTTCTCTTGAGAGCTCATGGTTGGGGCATGAATATAACATTGACTTAAGCCTCCCCCAAGCTTGAGCGATGCTTTCTCCTTCGCGAGGCCAAACATTATATATATAATTACGATCACGATGAACAAGATGCATAGGATAAAACTTCTGATGAAATTCCAATTTCAATCGGTTGTAGTTCCATGATCCCATATCATCACATAGCCTAAACCATGTCAATGCCTTTCCCTTCAAATATAAAGGGAAGACCTTCTTCTTGATAACATCCTCGGGCATACCTGCAAGCTTAAATAATCCACAAACTTCATCCCCATAGATTAGGTGCAAATCGGGATGTAATGTTCCATCACCTGTAAAAGGATTAGCTAGCAGTTTCTCTATCATACCCGAAGGAATTTCAAAGTAAACATTTTCAGTAGGTTCAGTAGGTTGAGGAGCAACTCTTTGCTCTACTGGTCGGGGTGAAGATACCCCGAACAAGCCCCTCAAAGGATTATGTTCCATAGTAACAAGTGACAGTAAATTTCAGCACACTATATAAATTTTTCCTTACCAAATTCCACCTACCAAAGGCGCTACCTCCCCGGCAACGGCGCCAGAAAAGAGTCTTGATGACCCACAAGTATAGGGGATCTATCATAGTCCTTTCGATAAATAAGAGTGTCGAACCCAACGAGGAGCAGAAGGAAATGACAAGCGGTTTTCAGTAAGGTATTCTCTGCAAGCACTGAAATTATCGGTAACAGATAGTTTTGTGATAAGCTAATTTGTAACGAGTAACAAGTAATGAAAGTAAATAAGGTGCAGCAAGATGGCCCAATCCTTTTTGTAGCAAAGGACAAGCCTGGACAAACTCTTATATAGAGAAAAGCGCTCCTGAGGAAACATGGGAATTATCGTCAAGCTAGTTTTCATCACGCTCATATGATTCGCGTTCGTTACTTTGATAATTTGGTATGTGGGTGGACCGGTGCTTGGGTGCTGTCCTTTCTTGGACAAGCATCCCACTTATGATTAACCCCTATTGCAAGCATCCGCAACTACAAGAGAAGTGTTAAGGTAAACCTAACCATAGCATGAAACATATGGATCCAAATCAGCCCCTTACGAAGCAACTCATAAACTAGGGTTTAAGCTTATGTCACTCTAGCAACCCATCATCTACTTATTACTTCCCAATGCCTTCCTCTAGGCCCAAACAATGGTGAAGTGTCATGTAGTCGACGTTCACATAACACCACTAGAGGAAAGACAACATACATCTCATCAAAATATCGAACGAATACCAAATTCACATGACTACTTATAGCAAGACTTCTCCCATGTCCTCGGGAACAAACGTAACTACTCACAAATCATACTCATGTTCATAATCAGAGGGGTATTAATATGCATTAAGTATCTCAACATATGATCTTGCACCAAATAAACCAACTAGCATCAACTACAAGGAGTAATCAATACTACTAGCAACCCACAGGTACCAATCTGAGGCTTTGGGACAAAGATTGGATACAAGAGATGAACTAGGGTTTTAGAGGAGATGGTGCTGGTGAAGATGTTGATGGATATTGACCCCCTCCCAATGAGAGGATTGTTGGTGATGATTTCCCCCTCCCGGAGGGAAGTTTCCCCGGCAGAACAGCTCCGCCGGAGCCCTAGATTGGTTCCGCCTCGTGGCGGCGGTGTTTCTTCCCGAAAGCTTGCTTATGATTTTTTCCAGGGTAAAATACCTCATATAGCAGAAGATGGGCATCGGAGGCCTGCCAGGGGGCCCACGAGGCAGGGAGCGCGCCCAGGGGGGTAGGGCGCGCCTCCCACCCTCGTGGCTAGGGTGTGGGCCCCCTCTGATTAATTCTTTCTCCAGTATTTTTAATTAATTCCAGAAACTGCCTCTGTGAAGTTTCAGGACTTTTGGAGCTGTGCCGAATAGGTATCTAATATTTGCTCCTTTTCCAGCCCAGAACTCCAGCTGCCGGCATTCTCCCTCTTCATATAAACCTTGTAAAATAAGAGAAAATAGGCATAAGTAATGTGACATAACGTGTAATAACAACCCATAATGCAATAAATATCGATATAAAAGCATGATGCAAAATGGACGTATCATGCTTCACTTATATCTTTTGAGCTAGATAATTTTGCTCTAGTGCTTCACTTATATTTTTTAGAGCACGGTGGTGGTTTTATTTTATAGAAATTATTGATCTCTCATGCTTCACTTATATTATTTTGAGAGTATTTTAGAACAGCATGGTAATTTGCTTTGGCTAGAAAATTAGTCCTAATATGATAGGCATTCAAGATGGGTATGATAAAAACTTTCATATAGAGTGCATTGAATACTATGATACTTGATAGATGTTTTGAGATATAAAGGTTGTAATGTTAGAGTCATGCTAGTTGGGTAATTGTGAAATTGAGAAATACTTGTGTTAAAGTTGGCAAGTCCCATAGCATGCACGTATGGTAAACGCTGTGTGGCAAATTTGAAGCATGGGGTGTTCTTTGAGTGCTTTCCTTATGAGTGGCGGTCGGGGACGAGCAATGGTCTTTTCCTACCAATCTATCCCTCTAGGGGCATGCGTAGTAGTACTTTGCTTTGAGGGCTAATAAACTTTTGCAATAAGTATATGAGTTCTTTATGACTAATGTGAGTCCATGGATCATACGCACTCTTACCTTTCTGCAATTTGCTAGCCTCTACGGCACCGTGCATTGCCCTTTCTCACCTCAAGAGTTGGTGCAAACTTCGCCGGTGCATCCAAACCCCATGATACGATACGCTCTATCACACATAAGCCTCCTTATATCTTCCTCAAAACAGCCACCATACCTACCTATTATGGCATTTCCATAGCCATTCCGAGATATATTGCCATGCAACTTTCCATCGTTTCATTTACTATGACACGCTCCATCATTGTCATATTGCTTTGCATGATTATGTAGTTGACATCGTATTTGTGGCAAAGCCACTTTCATAATTCTTTCATACATGTCGCTCTTGATTCATCGCATATCCCGGTACACTACCGGAGGCATTCACATAATGTCATATTTTTGTTCTAGTATCGAGTTGTAACATTGGGATATGAGTAAATAAAAGTGTGATGATCATCATTATTAGAGCATTGTCCCATGTGAGGAAAGAATGATGGAGACTATGAAAAAAAAGAGGCCAAAGAAGCCCAAATAAAAAGAGGCCAAAGAAGCCAACAAAAAGGAGAGAAAAAGAGAGAAGGGACAATGTTACTATCCTTTTTCCACACTTGTGCTTCAAAATAGCACCATGATCTTCATGATAGAGAGTTTCTTATTCTGTCACTTTCATATACTAGTGGGAATTTTTCATTATAGAATTTGGCTTGTATATTCCAATGATGGGCCTCCTCAAAATGCCCTAGGTCTTCGTGAGCAAGCAAGTTGGATGCACACCCACTCAGTTTCTTTTGATGAGCTTTCATACACTTATAGCTCTAGTGCATCCGTTGCATGGCAATCCCTACTCCTCGCATTGACATCAATTGATGGGCATCTCCATAGCCCATTGATTAGCCGCGTCAATGTGAGACTTTCTCCTTTTTTGTCTTCTCACATAACCCCCATCATCATATGCTATTCCACCTATAGTGCTATATCCATGGCTTGCGCTCATGTATTGCATAAGGGTTGAAAAGGCTGAAGCGCGTTAAAAAGTATGAACCAATTGCTCGGCTAGTCATCGGGGTTATGCATGATGGGAGCATTTTGTGTGACGAAAATGAAGCATGGCCAAACTATATGATTTTGTAGGGATAAGCTTTCTTTGGCTATGTTATTTTATTAAGACATAATTGCTTGGTTAGCGTGATTGAAGTATTACTATTTTTATGTCAATATTAAACTTTTATCTTGAATCTTTTGGATCTGAACATTCATGCCACAATAAAGAGAATTACATTGAAAATTATGTTAGGGAGCATTCCACATCAAAAATTCTGTTTTTATCATTTACCTACTCGAGGACGAGCAGGAATTAAGCTTGGGGATGCTTGATACGTCTCCAACATATCTATAATTTTTGATTGTTCCATGCTATTATATTATCTGTTTTGGATGTTTAATGGGCTTTAATATACCTTTTTATATTATTTTTGGGACTAACCTATTAACCGAAAGCCCAGTGCAAATTGCTGTTTTTTTGCCTAATTCAGTGTTTCGCAGAAAAGGAATATCAAACGGAATGAAACCTTTGCGAGGATCGTTTTTGGAACAAACACAATCCAGGAGACTTGGAGTGGACGTCAAGGAAGCAACGAGGAAGCCACATGGTAGGAGGGCGCGCCCCAGGGGGTGGGCGCGCCCCCCACCCTCGTGGTCCCCTCGCAGCTCCACCGACCTACTTCTTTCGCCTATGTATACTCTTATACCCTGAAACCTTCGGGGAGAGCCACGAAACACCTTTTCCACAGCCGCAACCTTCTGTACCCGTGAGATCCCATCTTGGGGCCTTTTCCAGCGATCTGCCGGAGGGCGATTCGATCACGGAGGGTTTCTACATCAACACCATAGCCTCTCCAATGATGTGTGAGCAGTTTACCACAGACCTTCGGGTCCATAGTTATTAGCTAGATGGCTTCTTCTCTCTCTTTGGATCTCATACAAAGTTCTCCTCGATTCTCTTGGAGATCTATTCGATGTAACTCTTTTTGCAGTGTGTTTGCCGAGATCCGATGAATAATGGGTTTATGAACTTGATTATCTATGAATATTATTTGATTCTTCTCTGAATTCTTATATGCATGATTTGATATCTTTGCAAGTCTCTTCAAATTAACGGTTTAGTTTGGCCTACTAGATTGATCTTTCTTGCAATGGGAGAAGTGCTTAGCTTTGGGTTCAATCTTGCGGTGTCCTTTCCCAGTGACAGCAGGGGTAGCAAGGCATGTATTGTATTGTTGCCTTCAAGGATAAAAATATGGGGTTTATATCACATTGCTTGAATTCATCCCTCCACATCATGTCATCTTGCCTAATGCGTTACTCCATTCTTATGAACTTAATACTCTAGATGCATGCTGGATAGCGGTCGATGTGTGGAGTAATAGTAGTAGATGCAGAATCGCTTCGGTCTACTTGACACGGACGTGATGCCTATATTCATGATCATTGCCTTAGATATCATCATAACTATGCGCTTTTCTATCAATTGCTCGACAGTAATTTGTTCACCCACCGTAATACATGCTATCTTGAGAGAAGCCACTAGTGAAACCTATGGCCCCTGGGCCTAATTTACATCATATAAGTTTCCAATCTACAATTCTAGTTTACTATTTATTTTGCAATCTTTATTTTCCAATCTATACCACAAAAATACCAAAAATATTTATCTTATTATCTTTATCAGATCTCACTTTTGCAAGTGGCCATGAAGGGATTGACAACCCCTTTATCGCGTTGGTTGCAAGGTTCTTATTTGTTTGTGCAGGTACTAGGCGACTTGCATGTAGTCTCCTACTGGATTGATACATTGGTTCTAAAAAACTAAGGGAAATACTTACGCTACTTTGCTGCATCACCCTTTCCTCTTCAAGGGAAAACCAACGCATGCTCAAGAGGTAGCACTTCATAAAGCTCTTCATCACAATTTTCAGATTCACGGATTTCAAGCAAAACATCATAAAGATAATCTAGTGCACTCAACTCACTAGCAATTGGTTCGTCATAGTTGGATCTTTTAAAAAGATTAGCAAGTGGATGAGGATCCATAGACTCTTTGCTTTTGATTTTCAATAAACACACAATTATACCAAGCAAATGAGTAAACAAACCAATAAGACATAAGGGCAAACGAAAAGACGAACAGAAGAAGGGCGAAGAAAAGGGCGAATCTTTTCAAAAATCATTTTAGAAGTGGGGGAGAGGAAAACGAGAGGCAAATGGTGAATAATGTAATGCAAGAGATGAGAGTTTATGATGGGTACTTGGTATGTCTTGACTTGGCGTATATCTCCCCGGCAACGGCGCCAAAAATTCTTCCTGCTACTTCTTGAGCTTGTGTTGGTTTTTCCCTTGAAGAGGAAAGGGTGACGCAGCAAAGTAGAGATAAGTATTTCCCTCAGTTAGAGAACCAAGGTATAAATCCAGTAGGAGACAACGCACAAATCAGCAATACCTGCACAAACAATCAAACACATGCACCCAACGCAATAAAGGGGTTGTCAATCCCTTCACGGTCACTTGCAAAAGTGAGATCTGATAGAGATAGATAAAACTAAACAAAAGATAAAGTAAATATTTTTTGGTTTTTTTGGTTTATAGACCGGAAAGTAAAAGATTGCAAAATAGTAGATTGGAAACTTATATGATGGAAAATAGACCTGGGGGCCATAGGTTTCACTAGAGGCTTCTCTCAAGATAGCAAATAATACGGTGGGTGAACAGATTACTATCGAGCAATTGATAGAAAAGCGCAAAGTTATGACGATATCTAAGGCAATGATTATGAAATATAGGCATCACGTCCGTGTCAAGTAGACTGACTCCTGCCTGCATCTGCTACTATTACTCCACACATCGACCGACTCCAGCCTGCATCTAGAGTATTAAGTTCATGTAGAACAGAGTAACGCTTTAAGTAAGATGACATGATGTAGAGGAATAAACTCAAGCAATATGATGTAAAACCCATCTTTTTATCCTCGATGGCAACAATACAATACGTGCCTCGCTACCCCTACTGTCACTGGGTGAGGACACCGCAAGATTGAACCCAAAGCTAAGCACTTCTCCCATTGCAAGAAAAACCAATCTAGTTGGCCAAACTAAATTGATAGTTCGAAGAGAATTTTAAAGATATCAAATCACACATAAAAGAATTCAGAGAAGATTCAAATAATATTCATATATAAGCTGATCATAAATCCACAATTCACCGGATTTCGACAAACACACCGCAGAAGAAGATTACGTCGGATAGATCTCCAAGAACATCAAGGAGAACATGGTATTGAGAATCAAAGAGAGAGAAGAAGCCATCTAGCTACTAGCTATGGACCCATAGGTCTGTGGTAAACTACTCACGCTTCATCGGAAGGGCAATAGAGTTGATGCAGAAGCCCTCCGTGATCGAATCCCCCTCCAGCAGGATGCCAAAAAAGCCCCAAGATGGGATCTCACGGGAACAGAAGGTTGCGGCGGTGGAAAAGTATTTTCGTGGATGCTTCTGGTGGTTTGGGAATATATGTGAATATATAGGACAAAGATCTAGGTCAGGGGGTCACCGAGGGGCCCACAAGGTAGGGGGCGTGCCCTACCCCCCTGGGTGCGCCCTACCCCCCTGGGTGCGCCCTCCACCCTTGTCACTGCCTCGTGGCTCTTCTGACTTGCACTCCAAGTCTCCTGGGTGTCTTCTGGTCCAAGAAAAATCGTCGTGAAGTTTTCCATTTGGACTCAGTTTAATATTCCTTTTCTGCGAAGCTCAAAAACAAGGAAAAAACAGAAACTGGCACTAGGCTCTAGGTTAATAGGTTAGTCTCAGAAATAGTATAAAATAGCATATTAATGCATATAAAACATCCAAAACAGATAATATAATAACATGGAACAATAAAAAATTATAGATACGTTGGAGACGTATCAGCAGGCCGGGGACGCACGTGCATGACATTCTTTGGGCCGTCCATGACAGAAAAAATCATGGTAGAAGTGAGGGCGAGGAAAATTTCGGGGAGTTCCCGGTTACGGTGGGTGATCGGGGCCGAGTGGTGCACGTAGGTTTGTGTGTTTCTCTCGTATATGTACGCGCATGTGTGTGTGAGGCGTTGGGCTCTAACTGAACCCGAGCGAGGCGTTCTCTTACTGAACCCGAGCGACTGCACTAGCTACGTTACTGAACCTGAGCGATCGACCCTTTGTCTGTTAACTGGACCCGGAGCGATTCCTTCGCTGCTGACTGAACCCGAGCGATTCCTTCGCTACTGCTGCTAACTGAAGCCGATCGAACCTGCCCCTTGATGAACAGTGATCATTGTTGGGGGTTGGATGAACAGGACTCCGCGTGGTAGTAGGCCGTTGCCGCTGGATGAACAGGACCCCGAGGAGGCCGCCACACCCGAGCCGGTTGGGGGTGGATGAACAGGACCCTGTGGAGGTCTGGTTGAACCATAGCCGGTGGACGCTGGATGAATAGTAGCCCGTGGATGAGCAGTAGCTGGTGGAGGCAGGAGGAAGACGCGATGGATGAACAGTAGCAGATGGAGGCTGAAGGAAGTCGACAGTGGATGAATAGTAACCCGTGGAGGCTAGAGCGAGGCAGTAGACGGTGGATGAATAGTAGCATGTGGAGTCCCGTTTTGCGGTACGCCACACCTCCTTGTTTTGCTAATTTGTAGACTATGTTTTTATTGGTTATTTTTTGTTCTCAAAAATCAAAGAATGATCGACATCTGTAGGCCCACACAAATTATCCCTTTGACTCAACGCACGAGAAGGGTTTACTCTTTGCTCCGTGTGCTATGTTAGAGCAAATCAAGTTTCAGCGCATGCATTGGACGGCCCCTACCCCCCATCTGCCTCGAAGTTGCATTCCCGACATCGTACGTCTTTAACCTGGCCGCAGGGGGTACGATGTTCAGTTTGTAATGTTACCGAGGTAGTTGGTGCCCCATCGAACTTGTGCTTTTGGGATTTGAACAAATCACACACCAGACCCATACATTTTTTTCAGGTTGCATGCAGGGTATAGGGGGGCGGGTGTTCTAATCGAACATGTCTCCCTTGTGCAGTTTATAGACGCCGCACATATCTATGGGCTCCCCAAGGTATATATATTATCCTTACCGATAGCGAGGGGGCCCACACAATCTATCCCTTTGACCAAACATACGAGAAGGGTTTGACCATGATGGTTTCCTATTGCTATGTGTGGCATGTTAGACCAAATAAAGTTTGAGCGCATGCGTTGGACGACACCCCCCACCGCCTCGAAGTTGGGAAACCGACATCGTATTTATTGAACCAGGCTTGGGGTCGGGTACGGTGTTCGACTTGTAATATAGTTGGTGGCCCATCGAAGTTGTGCATTCGGGATTTAAACACATCACACACCACCATACCCATACATATTTTTGGGCCGCATGCAGTGTATACGCTCCCTTGTGCATTTTTTTGTGACGACACACATATCTGTGGGCTCCCCGAGTGTATATATATCATCCCTTTGACCGATAACGAGGGGTATATATTGGCCATGAATGGATTCCTCCTAGTTCGTGTTAGGGCCGGTCACCGTCACATGTCGTTCAACCAAAGCTTGAGCTCCTGCGTTGTCAGGATTCCCTCCCACATGCTCGGATTGTCGGGTTCGACCTACACCGTACCCTGCGCGTCCTTAACTACCTAGCCTTCATGGTTGTTGTCTGTATTGAGAGACAGGCACCACATCTAAATTGTACATTATTCTATATTGAAAACACATGCCACCTCTTCCAACGTACATCATTTTGGGCCGCATGCAAGAGGTGCTGGTTTTGTGGTCCCTCTCATGCGATTTTTTATGATGGTTCAATCTATTGGCCCAAGCAGTTTATCGACAACAAGAGTTGTCGTTTGACCAAACGATAGATTCACCGGTCTGTCTTATGGTAGGTCATGGCGACATGCATGTATGACCAAAGGATCATTACGTGCATCTGCCCCGCTGACACGAAGTGGGAGGTGGGTCAAGCACCCTAGCTAGCTACGACATTATGTCATTATAGATATATCCAAGGGTGCTTTCGGGTTTGCGAGCCAGGTGCCACCAAAGTTGTGCATTGTGTATTTAAAGTTTTAAACATCACACCCTATATTCCTACATATATTTGGCCACTTCCAGGTGGTTCTTGACTTCTGGCCCCTCTCATCGATCTTTGATGACGCGCCCAACTATGGGCCCGCGCGGTCAAAGTTGTGCATTGGAATTTTGAACATCACAGACCACCCTTTTCACTCATATATATTTGGGCCACATGCTGGTGTGGCTGTCTTCTGACCCTCTCTAATGTTTTTTTGCTGCAAAGACTCTGATGACGCTCAACGGACACGGGTATAATGTCTTAACCGTGTGCGATGCAAGTGCGCTGTGAATCACCACGACTGTGCAAGTGCGAGCAAAGGTGGAGGTACTTGCTCAACCATGTGCGATGCAAGTGCGATGCAAGTGCACTGTAAAATCAACATGAATGCGCAAGCGCGAGCAAAGGTGGAGGTACTGGCTTAACCGTGTGCGATGAAAGTGCGCTGTAAAATCACAACCCGCGCAAGCTAAAGGCGGGTAGTTTATTTAGATTGAATTCCACATCCGTGTCTGAAAATTAGGACGAACCGTGTGCGATAGACCAGCTAGCTAGAAATCTAAAAGCAAACTACCCGCCTTGAGCGTTGCAAAAATCGGTGGTTCCGCCACTTTTCCTTATTATCATACACGCATATTCTTATTGGACCGTGCGCGATCTTGGGTACTCCCTCCCCACATCAATTCCTTTACCGAAATTTTAGTAGCTGTCGTACTTCAACCGTCGCCCACACTCCTCCAGCACTGATCTTATAGTAAAATTGCAGTAGCCGAGGCATTTGAACCGTCGCCCTCCCTCATCCACCACCATCTCCACCCACATTACTAAAAATTTCAATAGTCGCGGCGTATCCTCAAACACCACCCCCTCCACAGTCCCCCCACCCGGCCCCCTCTCCCCTCGAACCCTAGCTCACGGCCGCCGCCGCCAACCCCTGCCGGTCTGCCCGTTCCTCCTAGCTTGGATAATAATGTTCAGGTTACCCAGCGACTCCCATACCGTCGCCCCACTCCCCTGAGTTTTTAGATGAGGCATGTGGTGTCCCTCCCCACCAGATCCACATCCCCTGCTCCAGAATGTCGCAGCCTAAGCTCGACCACGTATCCCGGGGAGCCCGGCGAGCGTTCGGCCAAGAAGAGGTTTATCATGACCTCTCCGGCGGACGTTGGCGAGGTGGCCGCCGTTCGCCGGCCGCCGTTTACCCCGACCTGTCGATCTCGGGGCAACACGTCGCCGCGAAAGCCGGCGAAGACGTTGACTACGTTGCCATGCCAAAGGCTTCATGTCAGCGGGCTAGCGTATTACTGTATCTCGGGAAAGCTAGCTACCACATCAAGCTCGTCGACAACGACGGCTTCACGCGGGCCATGTCACAGGTTAAGTGGTCCATCCCCAACCCCTCTGGTTCAGCAACCGTCGATCTCTTTGACGGTCCTGCCGCTGATCTCCTCCGCCACGCGGTCAAGGATTTGCGATCCATGTACACCACCGAGCCCATTTTGTCATTTCTGAAGGACATGTTCTACGACGGCGGCTTGGGATCCTCAATTGCCAAGTCAGATCTCATCGACCATGACCACGAGGAGGGCACCCACAAAGGTTCTTCCAAGGTGAAACAACCCATATGTGAGATCAGAGAGCGCACCATGGGTTTGTGCTCTTCCAACTGGAAGGATCCCGTCCATGACATGTGAGGCAACGTCCTATCAGCAAATCTTACCTTTTCTAGCTTGCCAACCCGTACCTTTTGT
The DNA here is from genome assembly GCF_018294505.1 of Triticum aestivum. Classification (NCBI taxonomy): domain Eukaryota; kingdom Viridiplantae; phylum Streptophyta; class Magnoliopsida; order Poales; family Poaceae; genus Triticum; species Triticum aestivum. The sequence continues at coordinate 476,818,832 of NC_057802.1, read as the reverse complement.
TGTAGTAACATTTGTCGTGCGGTGTTTTAACTGTGTCGTGTTTAATTATTTCAGTTATGCAAAAATGTATTATTCAATAGGGCTATGTGATGTTTAAGTATGAATTGTCCACTTCAGTTTCACGAATGGCTATATTTGGTTGTTTATAGTGACTAGATGCCTTGTTTAACTGTATTTGGTTGTTAGGTTGGTTGCAGTGAGCATTTTTCCAATTATCGAGCAGATGCCTTGTTTATATGTATTTGGTTCTTAGGTTGGTTGCACTGAGCATTTGTCCAGTTATCAAGCAGATGCCTTGTTTATCTGTATTTGGTTGTTAGGTTGGTTGCAGTGAGCATTTTTCCAGTTTTCAAGCAGATGCCTTGTTTATCTGTATTTGCTTGTTAGGTTGGTTGCAGTGAGCATTTGTCCAGTTTTCAAGCATATGCCCTTTTTATCTGTATTTGCTTGTTAGGTTGGTTGAAGTGAGACTCTGTCCAGTTTTCAATGGCTATATTTGGTTGTTATACTGATCATTTATGCCTTGTTTGTTTAGTTATTCACAATGTGATGTTCATTATATGCAAGTCAGAACTCTGCCACTCGACTGCATCAATACCTGTTTGAACGACTATATTTGGTTCCAGTTATGCCTGGTGTAGTTAACACATGCCCTTTATTTCAATTTTACACATTTATCCAGTGTGATGTTTAAGCATTACCTATGTTCTATTCATTTTCAACAATACCAGTTTGAATTGCAATATTTGATGGATATTAAGCCTGTTGTCGATAACATTGCCTTCCATTTTATATCTTCTTTAACAGCATGCTGAAACCAACACATTCAAGCTATCATTTGGAGATGATGTTGTTTACCTTTGCTATATTTGATTGATGTTAAGGTTGTTGTACTTATCATGCCTTTCCACTACTTATGCAGGAAAACAACGGGAGTGGCCACCATTTTTCGCTGAGGTTAGTTTCATCCCTCAGCTTGTACTCCCCCCGTCATTCCATAATGTAGTGCATATAGATCCAGGCCTGGACACTTGTTAGCTTCTAATATGGACTTGTTGCTTGTAGGTACATATGCCCTTGGCAAGGATCCATGCATCAACCCTTTTTGCATATGGGGCAATGAGATATTCATGAACAAGCATCAAGTGAGGAAACTGATAAGGATTATTAGCAAAAAGATACGAATGGTGGCAAGCAAATTATTTGTTTATGCTCTATCCAACAGAACAGTGAGCTGTAGGATGGTGACTACAAACTCTGCAGCCTTCTCTTTTTATGGCCATATGAGTTCTTAGACAACAATGTTTGAATCTTTTTCATTCGTAGTGGTTCCCAAAGCAGTTCACTCAAGATTACCTCGCAAAGTACATGATTGGTGGACACACAATCAAGGTTAAAGTATTTCATCCAAACTACAATGAGCATCGAGAAGTCCTAATGAAGACAGTGAAGGATGGACGGCAGCCATCACAAGGGGTTGGCCTAGAGTCGTGCGTGCATTACACATGGAGGAGGGCACAATATGGGCATTCCGCTTTACATTCTCCAGCAACCAGAATGTCTTTCGCCTATCTCTTTACAGTATTTAGTACAACTGTGGTTCATCATTCTTTACTTGGTGCTTCTGTAGTTCTTCAGTATATGTACCCGTGCATCAAATTATGCATTCGTGGTTGAACCTATATTTGTAATAAACATGGTTGGATATGAAATAAGTGATTGCCTACTTTCAAATTCAAAACATGTGATTTTTAAGTTAGGGATTAATTAGGGATTACACTGCACACGGTTTGCGAAAGTGAAACATCTGCGATAGATGTGGAGATCAAACACGTTTCTAGGATCCACTACATGTGCGATCAATCTCTATTGCACACACGATCAGCAAAGAAAAAATGTGTGCGATTAACAACAGCATCGCACACAATTCTTTCTTATTAAATGTTTGCAATAGTCACCATATCACACACGCTTCGCGATTATGGACTGTTTGTGATGTTGTGCGCATCGCAAACGTTTGGTCATAGAAGAACGCATATGATAGGTCAATCATCCGACGCGGGTATGATACGTCTCCAACGTATCTATAATTTTTGATTGTTCCATGCTATTATATTATCTGTTTTGGATGTTTAATGGGCTTTATTATGTTCTTTTATATTATTTTTGGGACTAACCTATTAACCGGAGGCCCAGTGCAAATTGCTGTTTTTTGCCTATTTCTGTGTTTCGCAGAAAAGGAATATCAAACGGAATCCAAACGGAATGAAACCTTCGGGAGAGTTATTTTTGGAACAGACGCAATCCAGGAGACTTAGAGTGGACGTCACGGAAGCAACGAGGAAGCCACGAGGCAGGGAGGCGCGCCCGGGGGGTAGGCGCGCCCCCACCCTCGTGGGCCCCTCGTGGCTCCACCGACCTACTTCTTTCGCCTATATATACTCATATACCCTAAAAACATCCGAGAGCACCACAAAACCCTATTTCCATCGCCGCAACCTTATGTACCCGTGAGGTCCCATCTTGGGGCCTTTTCCGGCGCTCCGTCGGAGGGGGAATCGATCACGGAGGGCTTCTACGTCAACACCATAGCCTCTCCAATGATGTGTGAGTAGTTTACCACAGACCTTCGGGTCCATAGTTATTAGCTAGATGGCTTCTTCTCTTTCTTTGGATCTCAATACAAAGTTCTCCTCGATTCTCTTGGAGATCTATTCGATGTAATTCTTTTTTGCGGTGTGTTTGTCGAGATCTGATGAATTGTGGGTTTATGATCAAGATTATCTATGAAAAATATTTGGTTCTTCTCTGAATTCTTATATGTATGATTTGTTATCTTTGCAAGTCTCTTCGAATTATCAGTTTGGTTTGGCCCTAGATTGATCTTTCTTGCAATGGGAGAAGTGCTTAGCTTTGGGTTCAATCTTGCGGTGTCCTTTCCCAGTGACAGCAGGGGCAGCAAGGCACGTATTTTATTGTTGCCATCGAGGATAAAAAGATGGGGTTTATATCATATTGCTTGAGTTTATCCCTCTACATCATGTCATCTTGCCTAATACGTTACTCTGTTCTTATGAACTTAATACTCTAGATGCATGCTGGATAGCGGTCGATGTGTGGAGTAATAGTAGTAGATGCAGAATCATTTTGGTCTACTTGTCGCAGACGTGATGCCTATATACATGACTATGCACTTTTCTATCAATTGCTCGACAGCAATTCGTTCACCCACCGTAAATTATGCTATCTTGAGAGAAGCCACTAGTGAAACCTATGCCCCCCGGGTCTATCTTCCATCATATTATTTTCCTATTAATTTACTATTTCTTCCGTCTTTTATTTTGCAATATTTACTTTCCAATCTATATCATAAAAATACCAAAAATATTTATCTTATTATCTCTATCAGATCTCACTTTTGCAAGTGGCCGTGAAGGGATTGACAACCCCTTTATCGCGTTGGTTGCAAGGTTCTTATTTGTTTGTGTAGGTACGAGGTGACTTGCGTGTAACCTCCTACTAGATTGATACCTTGGTTCTCAAAAACTGAGGGAAATACTTACGCTACTTTGCTGCATCACCCTTTCCTCTTCAAGGGAAAACCAACGCATGCTCAAGAGGTAGCAGGGTACGACGGATGAATCGTGTGGGATGTATTCAAGCTTCGCATACAGTTTTATAGCGACAATTGTGTGCGCTCTTACATCGAATCGCATACAGTCGAGGAAAAGTAAATGTGTGTGATTGTCTGCTTCTATAATCTTAAACCGTTTGTGATGGGTCACGGATCGTAAACGTAGCACCACAGAATACCGACTATGATGGCAATCCAAGCACAAACGAGTTGCAAGGATGGAGCGTTTTGGATATTTGAGATATCAAAACAGTTTAGTAGGGACAACTGTATGCATCAAGGCTCCCTATCCCTGACGGTTTCTGGGTCGTGTGGGAAGGACCCCCCTATCGCAGTCACTCACTTGGCGATGGTTTGAAACACTGTCGCGGAAAGGGGTTAAAAACCGTTTGTATAGTACATCACTGTACCAGTGAGGGATGTAAGTGGAGAGGCTGACTGTAGGGTCCCACATGGTCCATGGCCGCACGCAAGCAAGTGCCTCTTTATTATGCGAACAAAAATGATTGCACCTCTTGACAACTGGGACCCACCAACTACATCTTCGCATGCAACGAAGTGCCTTTTTATTACACGGGAAAAAGTTTCCTCCACCTGACAGCTAAGACCCACCAGTTACATCTTCGCACACAAGGAAGTGCCTCCTTATTCCATGCAATAAAAATGATTCCTCCCGCTGCTAGCTGGGACCCACCAGATTTAGTGGCTGACTTGTGGGCCTACTAAGTTGAAGCGTATGCAGGGCTTTGTCAACATAGTCAACAAACGATTCTAGCAGCAATGACCGTTGGATGTTAATCCAACGGCCATGCTGCTTCTTCAACGTCTGATCTTCTTGCTCCAGCCGCCCAAACCAGCGCCGGCTGGACCACCTGCTCCTGCCGCCTGTGGCCGACTGTGCTGCCACCGCTGGCCATGCCATCCCTCTACTCACCTACACCTCCTGTTATTCTCCAGCGATGACAGCCTCACACCGCAACGGAACCAGTCAACCCCCGTACTCCCCTCCACGTGGGCATCCACTATCGCGTGTTCCCTGGATCCGCGTCGTTCCCTTCCTAGCCTCGCTGTCGTCCACCGCCTTGGTGCTCTCGGCGCGGCGTGGTCAACGTGGTCAACGAATGACAGCCATCGGAAGACGACTGTATGCGGTGACGTTGACAGCTGGACCCCCCAACTACATCTTAGGACGCAAGGAATTGCCTCCATATTACAGGCAAAAAATGATTCCTCCCCCTGATAGCTGGGACCCACCAGCTATATCTTCGCACGCAAAGAAGTGCCTCCTTATCCTCACTGACAGTTGGGACCCACCCGGGCGAAGCATACGTAGCGTTGTCTGTCTGGTCGCGAACATGTACATACATACTGGTCGATCGGTGTCTCTGCAAGGATGAACCGTGGCCAAGCAAGCAGCGGCATGTGTGGTAGTACAGTCTGGCCCCTATGTAGGAGTACACGCAATCCCGTCTAAATGGAGTACACGTACATACAGCACGCTGCAATACGGCCGGGGTCTCGAACGCGTACTCGCGCATACGTACGGCCAGGGACCATGTACATGGATAGAAAACATACGGCAGCAACGACCTCCTATTCATCAGCAGCCAACCAGCTGGGTCAAAACGGAGGAAACATCGTCGTGTTCACTGGGAGCCAAGCGACTGGGTCGGAACGCGTCCTATTCATCGGGAGCGAAGCGACTGGGTTGGAACGCATCCTGTTCATCTGGATCCAACCGCCTTGGACAGAATAGCCGAAACGGGGTCTGATGTACCGCAAAACGGAGGAAACGACCTTTTGTTCGACTACGTACGGTTGAAAGGGGGCCTGTTGATTGGGAGGGATCTGGCGTACCACAAAACAAAGGAAAAGAACTTCTGTTCGAGTGCCTACGGTCAAAACAGGGTCCTGTTAATCGGGAGGGGTCTGATGTACCGCAAAAGGGAGGAAATGGACTTCTGTTCGAGTGCCTATGGTCGAAATGGGGTCCTGTTCATTGTGAGGGGTGCGGCGTACCGCAAAATGGGACTCCACGAGCTACTGTTCATCCACCGTCTATGGCCTCACTCCAGCCTCCACAAACTACTGTTCATCCACCGTCGACTTCCTCCAGCCTCCACCTGCTATTGTTCGTCCACGGGCTACTATTCATCCAGCCTCCAACGAGTCCTGTTCATGCACCCCAACCGGCTAGGGTGTGGCGGCCTCCTCGGGGTCCTGTTCATCCATCTACAATGGCCTACTACCACGGGGTCCTGTTCATCCAACCCCCTTGGGAACTGTTCATCCACAGCCAACCAACCGGCTCGACTCACCACGTCTTGACTCGTTCTACGTACTGCGCGCATGGTAGCAATGGCCATTGTTCATCGAGAGGCAATCCAACACCGGCTGGCTAGCTACATCTCGCACGGGGGTTCGATCAGTTTCAGTAAGCAGCAGCTGCTAGCTAGAGATCGATCGCTTGGGTTCAGTTAGCAGCAGCAGCGAAGGAATCGCTCGGGTTCAGTCAGCAGTGAAGGAATCGCTCGGGTTCAGTTAACAGCCAAGGAATCGATTGCTCGGTTTCAGTAGCGTAGCTAGTGCAATCGCTCGGGTTCAGTAAGCGAACACCTCGCTCGGGTTCAGTTAGCCAACGCCTTGCACACATGCGCGTACGAGAGAGAAACGCGCAAACCGTAATGCATCGATCCGCCCCGACCACCCACCGTAACCGGGAACTCCCTGATATTTTCCTTGCCCTTGCTTCTACCATGATTTTTTCTGTCATGGAAGGCCCAAAGAATGTCATGCAGGTGCGTCTCCAGCCCGCCCAGGATGAAAAGCCCAATTTATGTCATGATTTTTTCCCATTGAAGTAGGATCCCACCACATCTATGATGATACATGGTTTTGTCACAATTATCGTCACATAAGTGTCATAAGCATGATAGAAAAAATTGATTCGGGCCATAATGTCACGGATGTGTCATTTTTTTGTAGTGGGAGGGGAAACCCTAAAGGGGATGGCCCTCCACTTGGTTTGGAGGGCACTCCTCCCCCCTTGGCCGCCGCCCCCATCCTTGGAGGAGGGATAGGGCTGGCACGCCCCTACCTCACCCCTATATATAGTTGGGAGGCGAAGGGGGAAGCCAACCCTTCTGCGCTTGCCCTGTCTCCCTCCGTTACTCCTCCTCCATGTTCCGTCAGCGCTTGACGAAGCCTTGCCAGAATTCCGCTTCCACCACTACCACAACGCCATCGTGTTGGTTCGGATCTCATCTACCTCCTCTCCCTCACTTGCTGGATCAAGAAGGAGAGGACGACGCCGAGGCATACGTGTGCTAAACTTGGAGGTGTTGTCCATTCAACACTACATCAGATTGGATCGTGAAGAGTACGACTACATCAACCGCATTACGACGCTAACACTTTCGATCTACAATGGTATGTAGACACACTCCCCTCTTGTTGCCTTGCATCTCCTAGATTAGATCTTGGGTGTTCATAGGAATTTTTTTGATTTTCATGCTACGTTCCCCATCAGTTTGATATTGATTTTCTGAAAAGCGAAAAACAAGCAAAAAACAGTAGCTCGCACTGGGCACTAGGTTAGGTTAGTCACAAAAATGATATATAATTGCATATAAAACATCCAAGATTGATACTATAATAGCATGGAACAATCAAAAAGTATAGATACGTTGTAGACGTATCAAGCATCCCCAAGCTTAATTCCTGCTCATCCTCAAGTAGGTAGATGATAAAGACAAATTTTTTGACGTGGAATGCTACCAATGTTCATCATGTAATCTTTCTTTTAAGGTATGGATATTAAGATCCGAATGACTCAAAGCAATAGTCTATAATTTGATATAAAAACATCAATACTCAGGCATACTAATAAACAACCATGTCTTTCAAAATAAAAATGCTAAAGAACGTCATACCTACAAGATCATATATCCTTGTCATGCTCCATCTTCTTAACACAAAGTATTTATCATGCATAACCCCGATGACAAGCCGAGCAATTGGTTCGTACGTTTTAACGCGCTTCAGCTTTTCAACCCCCACGCAATAAATGAGCGCAAGCCATGGATATAGCACTATGGGTGGAATAGATTGCGGCGGTAGAAATTAATAAGGGGAAGTAAAAAAGAAAGATAGGCTCACATTGACGTGGCTAATGAACATGCTATGGAGATGCCCGTCAATTGATGTCAATGTGAGAAGTAGGGATTGCCATGCAACGGATTCACTAAGAGCTATAAGTATATGAAAGCTCAAACTGAAAACTAAGTGGGTGTGCATCCAACTTGCTTGCTCATGAAGACCTCACGCATTTTAGGAAGTCCATCATAGGAATATACAAGCCAAGTTCTATAACGAAAAATTCCCACTAGTATATGAAAGTGACAACATAGGAGACACTCTATATGAAAAACATGGTGATACTTTGAAGCACAAGTGTGGAGAAGGATAGTAACATTGCCCCTGAAGGAAATATGCCCTAGAAGCAATAATAAAGTTATTATTTATTTCCTTATATCATGATAAATGTTTATTATTCATGCTAGAATTGCATTAACCGGAAACATGATACATGTGTGAATACATAGACAAACAGAGTGTCACTAGTATGCCTCTACTTGACTAGCTTGTTGATCAAAGATGGTTATGTTTCCTAGCCATAGACATGAGTTGTCATTTGATTAATGGGATCACATCATTAGGAGAATGATGTGATTGACTTGACCCATTCCGTTAGCTTAGCACTCGATCGTTTAGTATGTTGCTATTGCTTTCTTCATGCCTTATACATGTTCCTATGACTATGAGATTATGCAACTCCCGTTTACCGGAGGAACACTTTGTGTGCTACCAAACGTCACAACGTAACTGGGTGATTATAAAGGTGCTCTACAGGTGTCTCCAAAGGTACTTGTTGGGTTGGCGTATTTCGAGATTAGGATTTGTCACTCCAATTGTCGGAGAGGTATCTCCGGGCCCTCTCGGTAATGCACATCACTTAAGCCTTGCAAGCATTGCAACTAATGAGATTAGGATTTGTCACTCCAATTGTCACTCCAATTGTCGGAGAGTTAGTTGTGGGATGATGTATTACGGAACGAGTAAAGAGACTTGCCGGTAACGAGATTGAACTAGGTATTGAGATACCGACGATCGAATCTCGGGCAAGTAACATACCGATGACAAAGGGAACAACGTATGTTGTTATGCGGTCTGGCCGATAAAGATCTTCGTAGAATATGTGGGAGCCAATATGAGCATCCAGGTTCCGCTATTGGTTTTTGACCGAAGACGTGTCTCGGTCATGTCTACATAGTTCCCGAACCCGTAGGGTCCGCACGCTTAACGTTTCGATGACAGTCATATTATGACTTTATATGTTTTGATGTATCGAAGGTTGTTTGGAGTCCCGGATGTGATCACGGACATGACGAGGAGTCTCGAAATGGTCGAGACATGAAGATTGATATATTGGATGACTATATTCGGACACCGGAATGGTTCCGGGGGTTATCGGATATATACCGGAGTACCGGGGGGTTACCGGAACCCCCCCGGAGGCTATTGGGCCTCATGGGCCCAATTGGTGGAAGAGGAGAGGCGGCCAAGGGGCAGTCGCGCGCCCCTCCCCCCCAAGTCCAAATTGGACAATGAGGGGGGGGCGGCGCCCCCCCTTTCCTTTCCCCCTCTCTCCTTCCCTCTCCTCTCCTAGTCCAACAAGGAAGGGAGGGAGTCCTACTCCCGGTGGGAGTAGGACTCCTCCTGGCGCGCCTCCTCCTGGCCGGCCACACCTTCCCCCTTGCTCCTTTATATACGGGGGCAGGGGGGCACCCCAAGGACACAACAATTGATCATTTGATCTTTTAGCCGTGTGCGGTGCCCCCCTCCACCATAGGCCACCTCGATAATACGGTAGCGGTGCTTAGGCGAAGCCCTGCGTTGGTAGAACATCATCATCGTCACCACGCCGTCGTGCTGACAAAACTCTCCCTCAACACTCGGCTGGATCGGAGTTTGAGGGACGTCATCGGGCTGAACGTGTGCTGAACTCGGAGGTGCCGTCCGTTTGGTACTTGATCGGTCGGATCGTGAAGACGTACAACTACATCAACCGCGTTGTGCTAACGCTTCCGCTTTCGGTCTACGAGGGTACGTGGACAACACTCTCCGCTCTCGTTGCTATGCATCACCATGATCTTGCGTGTGCGTAGGATTTTTTTTTTAAATTACTACGTTCCCCAACAGTGGCATCCGAGCCAGGTTTTATGCGTTGATGTTATATGCACGAGTAGAACACAAGTGAGTTGTGGGCGATATGAGTCATACTGCTTACCAGCATGTCATACTTTGGTTCGGCGGTATTGTTGGATGAAGCGGCCCGGACCGACATTACGCGTACGCTTACGCGAGACTGGTTCTACCGACGTGCTTTGCACACAGGTGGCTGGCGGGTGTCAGTTTCTCCAACTTTAGTTGAACCGAGTGTGGCTACGCCCGGTCCTTGCGAAGGTTAAAACAGCACCAACTTGACAAACTATCGTTGTGGTTTTGATGCGTAGGTAAGAACGGTTCTTGCTAAGCCCGTAGCACCCACGTAAAATTTGCAACAACAAAGTAGAGGACGTCTAACTTGTTTTTGCAGGGCATGTTGTGATGTGATATGGTCAAGACATGATGCTAAATTCTATTGTATGAGATGATCATGTTTTGTAACCGAGTTATCGGCAACTGGCAGGAGCCATATGGTTGTCGCTTTATTGTATGCAATGCAATCGCCCTGTAATGCTTTACTTTATCACTAAGCGGTAGCGATAGTCGTAGAAGCATAAGATTGGCGAGACGACAACGATGCTACGATAAAGATCAAGGTGTCGCGTCGGTGACGATGGTGATCATGACGGTGCTTCGGAGATGGAGATCACAAGCACAAGATGATGATGGCCATATCATATCACTTATATTGATTGCATGTGATGTTTATCTTTTATGCATCTTATCTTGCTTTGATTGACGGTAGCATTATAAGATGATCCCTCACTAAATTATCAAAGTATAAGTGTTCTCCCTGAGTATGCACTGTTGCGAAAGTTCTTCGTGCTGAGACACCACGTGATGATCGGGTGTGATAGGCTCTACGTTCAAATACAACGGGTGCAAAACAGTTGCACGCGCGGAATACTCAGGTTAAGCTTGACGAGCCTAGCATATAACAGATATGGCCTCGGAACACGGAGACCGAAAGGTCGAGCGTGAATCATATAGTAGATATGGTCAACATAGTGATGTTCACCGTTGAAACTACTCCATCTCACGTGATGATCGGACATGGTTTAGTTGATATGGATCACGTGATCACTTAGAAGATTAGAGGGATGTCTATCTAAGTGGGAGTTCTTAAGTAATATGATTAATTGAACTTTAATTTATCATGAACTTAGTCCTGGTAGTATTAGCATATCTATGTTGTAGATCAATAGCTCGCGTTGTTGCTTCCCTATGTTTTATATATGTTCCTAGAGAAAACTAAGTTGAAAGATGATAGTAGCAATGATGCGGACTGGGTCCGTGATCTGAGGTTTATCCTCATTGCTGCACAGAAGAATTATGTCCTTGATGCACCGCTAGGTGACAGACCTATTGCAGGAGCAGATGCAGACGTTATGAACGTTTGGCTAGCTCAATATGATGACTACTTGATAGTTTAGTGCACCATGCTTAATGGCTTAGAATCGGGACTTCAAAGACGTTTTTGCACGTCATGGACCATATGAGATGTTCCAGGAGTTGAAGTTAATATTTCAAGCAAATACCCGAGTTGAGAGATATGAAGTCTCCAACAAGTTCTACAGCTAAAAGATGGAGGAGAATAGCTCAAGCAGTGAGCATGTGCTCAGATTGTCCGGGTACTACAATCGCTTGAATAAAGTGGGAGTTAATCTTCCAGATAAGATAGTGATTGACAGAATTCTCTAGTCACCATCACCAAGTTAGTAGAACTTCGTGATGAACTATAATATGCAAGGGATAACAGAAACAATTCCCAAGCTCTTCGTGATGCTGAAATCGACGAAGGTAGAAATCAAGAAAAACATCAAGTGTTGATGGTTGACGAGACCACTAGTTTCAAGAAAAGGGCAAAGGGAAGAAGGGGAACTTCAAGAAGAACGGCAAGCAAGTTGCTGCTCAAGTGAAGAAGCCCAAGTCTGGTCCTAAGCCTGAGACTAAGTGCTTCTACTGCAAAGGGACTGGTCACTGGAAGCGGAACTACCCCAAGTATTTGGTGGATAAGAAGGATGGCAAAGTGAACAAAGGTATATTGGATATAAATGTTATTGATGTGTACTTTACTAGTGTTTATAGCAACCCCTCGGCATTTGATACTGGTTCAGTTGCTAAGAGTAGTAACTCGAAACGGGAGTTGTAGAATAAACAGAAACTAGTAAAAGGCGAGGTGACGATGTGTGTTGAAAGTAGTTCCAAGATTGATATGATCATCATCGCACACTCCCTATACTTTCGGGATTAGTGTTGAAACTAAATAAGTGTTATTTGGTGTTTGCGTTGAGCATGAATATGATTTGATCATGTTTGTTGCAATACGGTTATTCATTTAAATTAGAGAATAATTGTTGTTCTGTTTACATGAATAAAACCTTCTATGGTCATACACCCAATAAAATGGTTTGTTGGATCTCGATCGTAGTGATACACATATTCATAATAATGAAGCCAAAAGATGCAAAGTTAATAATGATAGTGCAACTTATTTGTGGCACTGCCGTTTAGGTCATATTGGTGTAAAGCGCATGAAGAAACTCCATGCTGATGGGATTTTGGAATCACTTGATTATGAATCACTTGATGCTTGTGAACCATGCCTCTTGGGCAAGATGACTAAAACGCCGTTCTCCGGAACAATGGAGCAAGCAACAGATTTGTTGGAAATCATACATACTGATGTGTGTGGTCCGATGAATATTAAGGCTTGCGGCGGGTATCATTATTTTCTGACATTCACAGATGATTTGAGCAGATATGGGTATATCTACTTGATGAAACACAAGTCTGAAACATTTGAAAAGTTCAAAGAATTTCAGAGTGAAGTGGAGAATCATCGTAACAAAAATAAAAGTTTATACGATATGATCGCAGAGGTAAAATATTTGAGTTACGAGTTTGGCCTTCAGTTAAAACAATGTGAAATAGTTTCACTACTCACGCCACCTGGAACACCACAGTGTAATGGTGTGTCCGAACGTCGTAACCGTACTTTATTAGATATGGTGCGATCTATGATGTCTCTTACCGATCTACCACTAACGTTTTAGGGTTATGCATTAGAGACAACTACATTCACGTTAAATAGGGCACCATCTAAATCCGTGGAGACGACACCGTATGAACTATGGTTTGGCAAGAAACCTAAGCTGTCGTTTCTTAAAGTTTGAGGTTGCAATGCTTATGTGAAAAAGTTTCAACCTGATAAGCTCAAACCCAAATCGGAGAAATGCGTCTTCATAGGATACCCAAAAGAAAATGTTGGGTACACCTTCTATCACAGATCCGAAGGCAAGATATTCGTTGCTGAAAATGGATCCTTTCTAGAGAAGGAGTTTCTCTCGAAAGAAGTGAGTGCGAGGAAAGTAGAACTTGATGAGGTAACTGTACCTGCTCCCTTATTGGAAGTAGTTCATCACAGAAACCGGTTCCTGTGACACCTACACCAATTAATGAGGAAGCTAATGATGATGATCATGAAACTTCAGATCAAGTTACTACCGAACCTCGTAGGTCAACCAGAGTAAGATCCGCACCAGAGTGGTACGGTAATCCTGTTCTGGAGGTCATGTTACTTGACCATGACGAACCTACGAACTATGAGGAAGCGATGATGAGCCCAGATTCCGCAAAATGTCTTGAGCCCATGAAATCTGAGATGGGATCCATGTATGAGAACAAAGTATGGACTTTGATTGACTTGCCCAATGATCGGCGAGCCATTGAGATTAAATGGATCTTCAAGAGGAAGACGGACGCTGATAGTAGTGTTACTATCTACAAAGCTAGAATTTTCGCAAAAGGTTTTCGACAAGTTCAAGGTGTTGACTACGATGAGAGTTTCTCACTCGTATCTATGCTTAAGTCTGTCCGAATCATGTTAGCAATTGCCGCATTTTATGAAATCTGGCAAATGGATAAACAAAACTGCATTCTTTAATGGATTTATTAAAGAAGAGTTGTATATGATGCAACCAGAAGGTTTTGTCAATCCTAAAAGTGCTAACAAAATATGCAAGCTCCAGCGATCCATCTATGGACTAGTGCAAGCATCTCGGAGTTGGAATATACGCTTTGATAAGTTGATCAAAGCATATAGTTTTATACAGACTTGCGGTGAAGCCTGTATTTACAAGAAAGTGAGTGGGAGCACTACAACATTTCTGATAAGTATATGTGAATGACATATTGTTGATCGGAAATAATGTAGAATTATTCTGCAAAGCATAAAGGAGTGTTTGAAAGGAGTTTTTCAAAGAAAGACCTCGGTGAAGCTGCTTACATGTTGAGCATCAATATCTATAGAGATAGATCAAGACGCTTGATAAGTTTTTTTTCAATGAGTACATACTTTGACAGGATTTTGAAATAGTTCAAAATGGAACAGTCAAAGAAAGAGTTCTTGCCTGTGTTACAAGGTGTGAAGTTGAGTAAAGACTCAAAACCCGACCACGGCAGGAAAATAGAAAGAGAATGAAGAGTCATTCCCTATGCCTCAGTCATAGGTTCTATCAAGTATGCTATGCTGAGTACCAGACCTATTGTGTACCTCACCATAAGTTTGGCAAGGGAGTACAATAGTGATCTAGGAGTAGATCACTGGACAACGGTCAAAATTATCCTTAGCGGAATAAGGATATATTATGGAGGTGATAAGGAGTTCGTCGTAAAGAGTTACGTCGATGCAAGCTTTGACACCGATCTGGATGACTCTAAGTCACAATCCAGATACATATTGAAAAGTGGGAGCAATTAGCTAAAGTAGCTCCGTGCAGAGCATTGTAAACATAGAAATTTGCAAAATACTTACGGATCTGAATGTGACAGACCCGTTGACTAAAATTATCTCACAAGCAAAACATGATCACACCTTAGTACTCTTTGGGTGTTAATCACATAGCGATGTGAACTAGATTACTGACTCTAGTAAACTCTTTGGGTGTTGGTCACATGTCGATGTGAACTATGGGTGTTAACCACATAAAGATGTGAACCATTGATGTTAAATCACATAGCGATGTGAACTAGATTATTGACTCTAGTGCAAGTGGGAGACTGAAGGAAATATGCCCTAGAGGCAATAATAAAGTTATTATTTTTTCCTTATATCATGATAAATGTTTATTATTCATGCTAGAATTGTATTAACCGGAAACATGATACATGTGTGAATAGATAGACAAACAGAGTGTCACTAGTATGCCTCTACTTGACTAGCTCGTTGATCAAAGATGGTTATGTTTCCTAGCCATAGACATGAGTTGTCATTTGATTAATGGGATCACATCATTAGGAGAATGATGTGATTGACTTGACCCATTCCGTTAGCTTAGCACTCGATCGTTTAGTATGTTGCCATTGCTTTCTTCATGACTTATACATGTTCCTATGACTATGAGATTATGCAACTCCCGTTTACTGGAGGAACACTTTGTGTGCTACCAAACGTCACAACGTAACTGGGTGATTATAAAGGTGCTCTACAGGTGTCTCCAAAGGTACTTGTTGGGTTGGCGTATTTCGAGATTAGGATTTGTCACTCCAATTGTCGGAGAGGTATCTCCGGGCCCTCTCGGTAATGCACATCACTTAAGCCTTGCAAGCATTGCAACTAATGAGTTAGTTGTGGGATGATGTATTACGGAACGAGTAAAGAGACTTGCCGGTAACGAGATTGAACTAGGTATTGAGATACCGACGATCGAATCTCGGGCAAGTAACATACCGATGACAAAGGGAACAACGTATGTTGTTATGCGGTCTGACCGATAAAGATCTTCGTAGAATATGTGGGAGCCAATATGAGCATCCAGGTTCCGCTATTGGTTTTTGACCGGAGACGTGTCTCGGTCATGTCTACATAGTTCTCGAACCCGTAGGGTCCGCACGCTTAACGTTTCGATGACAGTTATATTATGAGTTTATATGTTTTGATGTACCGAAGGTTGTTCGGAGTCCCGGATGTGATCACGGACATGACGAGGAGTCTTGAAATGGTTGAGACATGAAGATTGATATATTGGATGACTATATTCGGACACCAGAATGGTTCCGGGGGTTATCGGATATATACCGGAGTATCGGGGGGTTACCGGAACCCCCCGGAGGCTATTGGGCCTCATGGGCCCAATTGGTGGAAGAGGAGAGGCGGCCAAGGGGCAGCCGCGCGCCCCTCCCCCCAAGTCCGAATTGGACAAGGAGGGGGGCGGCGCCCCCCTTTCCTTTCCCCCTCTCTCCTTCCCTCTCCTCTCCTAGTCCAACAAGGAAGGGAGGGAGTCCTACTCCCGGTGGGAGTAGGACTCCTCCTGGCGCGCCTCCTCCTGGCCGGCTGCACCTCCCCCCTTGCTCCTTTATATATGGGGGAGGGGGCACCGCAAGGACACAACAATTGATCGTTTGATCTTTTAGCCGTGTGCGGTGCCCCCCTCCACCATAGTCCACCTCGATAATACTGTAGCAGTGCTTAGGCGAAGCCCTGCGTCGGTAGAACATCATCATCGTCACCACGCCGTCGTGCTGACGAAACTCTCCCTCAACACTCGGCTGGATCGGAGTTCGAGGGACGTCATCGGGCTGAACGTGTGCTGAACTCGGAGGTGCCGTGCGTTCGGTACTTGATCAGTCGGATCGTGAAGACGTACGACTACATCAACCGCGTTGTGCTAACGCTTCCGCTTTCGGTCTACGAGGGTACGTGGACAACACTCTCCCCTCTCGTTGCTATGCATCACCATGATCTTGCGTGTGCATAGGATTTTTTTTGAAATTACTACGTTCCCCAACAGCCCCTTCTCTCTTTTTCTCTCATTTTTTCTTGGGCTCTTTCTCTCTCTCTCTCTCTCTCTCTCTCTTTCTATTTATTTATTTATTTATTTATTTATTTCCTCACTGGGACAATGCTCTAATAATGATGATCGTCACACTTCTATTTACTTACAACTCGATAAAATTGAAAATATATGACTCTGTATGAATGCCTCTGGTAGTGTACCAGGATGTGCAATGATCTAGCGTAAAATGTATAAAAAATAATGAATAGTGGCTGAGCTACAAATACTATGTCAGCTATATGATCATGCAAAGTAGTATGAAAATGATGATGTGTGTCATATAAACGGAACGGTGGAAGTTGCATGGCAATATATCTCGGAATGACTATGGAAATGCCATAATAGGTAGGTATGGTGGCTGTTTTGAGGAAGATATAAAGAGGCTTATGTGTGATAGAGCATATCATATCATGGTATTTGGATGCACCGACGAAGTTTGCACCAACTCGCGAGGTGAAAAAGGGCAATGCACAGTACCAAAGAGGCTAGCAAATTGCGGAAAGGTGAGAGTCTGTATAATTCATGGACTGACATTAGTCATAAAGAACTCACATACTTATTGAGAAAGTTTATTAGCCCTCGAAGCAAAGTACTACTACGCATGCCCCTAGGGGATAGAGTGGTAGGAAAAGACCATCACTCGTCCCCGACCACCATTGGTAAGGAAGACAAGCAATAATAAATCATGCTCCAACTTCTTAGCATAACTAGAGACTATACGTGCATGCTTCGGGAATCACAAACCTTAACACCAATATTCTTACTAAACCACAATTATTCGCTAGTACCTCCCACATATTACCATCTTAATATCGCAAAACTACTGCAAGGAATCAAACTTATCATATTCAGTGATCTACATGAAAGTTTTTATTATATCCCTCTCGAATACCTATCATATTAGGACCAATTTTATAACCCGTGCATATTGCCATTCTTATTTATTAGAGTATCAAAAAATATAAGTGAAGCATGAGATTGCAAATATTTCTTTAGAATATAACCAACGCCGTGCTCTAAAAGATATAAGTGAAGCACTAGAGCAACTGCCTAGCTCAAAAGATATAAGTGAAGCGCATAGAGTATTATAAAAAATCACAAATAAATGTGTGTCCCTCTCAAAAGGTGTGTCCAGCAAAAGATGATTGTGGCAAACTAAAAAGCAAACAAAGCAAAGAGCACTATAATACATGACGCTCCAAGCAAAACTCATATCATGTGATGAATAAAAAATAGCTCCAAGTAATATACCGATGGTTTGTAGACGAAAGAGGGGATGCCTTCCGGGGAGTCCCCAAGCTTAGACTCTTTGGTCTTCCTTGAATATTACCTTGGGGTGCCTTGGGCATCCCCAAGCTTAGGGTCTTGCTGCTCCTTATTCCTTCATCCATCACGATCTCACTCAAAACTTGAAAATTTCAGCACACAAAACTCAACAGAAACTTCGTGAGATCCGCTAGTATAACAAGCAAATCATAAGCTTTAAGTAAACCCATTAATATTTTATTATTCCATAATACCTACTATATTCTAACTTCTCCATGACTTATACCCCCCCCCCCGATATAATACATAGGTTCATGAAAACAAGCAAACTATGCAACGAAAACAGAATCTGTCTAAAACATAATAGTCTATAAAGATTCGAACAATGACTATACTT
Source organism: Triticum aestivum (assembly GCF_018294505.1). Taxonomy (NCBI): domain Eukaryota; kingdom Viridiplantae; phylum Streptophyta; class Magnoliopsida; order Poales; family Poaceae; genus Triticum; species Triticum aestivum. Next base: position 476,800,411 of record NC_057802.1, on the reverse strand, counting down.
CTGTAACCCCAAATAATCTAAAAACTTAGGACAACATGGGCAATTTGTATATCAATCATGTGTAAAAAATTCAGATCAAAATCATGTTCTAGTGATTTTTAAGAATTCCTGGACTGAGCGCAAAAGTTTCTGTTTTTTCACATAATCAAGTCAACTATCAACCAAATCACCCCAACGGTTTTACTTGGCACAAACACTAATTAAAACACAAAAACAAAATCATAACAGTAGCATAATTCTGTGAACACTCAAAACAGAAAAGAAAAAGGGGAAATAAGATAACTATTGGGTTGCCTCCCAACAAGCACTATTGTTTTACGCCCCTAGCTAGGCGTAAGGCATAGTTTCAAGTATTGTCATCTTTCAAAATAATTCCATAGGTGGCCCTCATGATAGATTCATATCGAGGCCTAATTATCTTTATAGGTAAGTGTTCCATTCCTTTCTTTAATGGAAATTGGAATCTTATATTACCTTCTTTCATATCAATAATAGCCCCTATGGTATGTAGGAAAGGCCTACAAAGTATTATAGGACAAGACGGATTGCAATCAATATCAAGCACAATGAAATCAACGGGCATATAATTTCTATTATCAAGAATAAGCACATCATTTATTCTACCCAAAGGTTTCTTAATACTGGAATCCGCTAGATGCAAATTAAGGGAACGTTCATCCATATCGGTAAGGCCTAGCACAACACATAAAGATTTATGTATAATGGAAATGCTAGCACCCAAATTGTTGGGGAATGTAGTATTTCAAAAAAAATCCTACGATCACGCAAGATCTATCTAGGAGAAGCATCGCAACGAGCGGGGAGAGTGTGTCCACGTACCCTCGTAGGCCAAAAGCGGAAGCGTTTAGTAACGCATTTGATGTAGTCGAACGTCTTCGCGATCCAACCGATTCAAGTACCGAACATACGACACCTCTGCGATCTGCACATGTTCAGCTCGGTGACGTCCCTCGAACTCTTGATCCAGTTGAGGCCTAGGGAGAGTTCCGTCAGCACGACGACGTGGTGACGGTGATGATGAAGTTACCGGCACAAGGCTTCGCCTAAGCACTATGACGATATGACCGAGGTGTGTAACTGTGGAGGGGGGCACCGCACACGGCTAAAAGATCAACTTGTGTGTCTTTGGGGTGCCCCCTCCCATCTATATAAAGGAGGGGGGAAGAGGAGGCCTGCCCAAGGGGGGGCGCACCAAAGGGGGGAGTCCTACTTGGACTCCCGGTCCAAGTAGGATTTGCCCCCCCTTCCTATTCCAACTAGGAGAAGGAAGGGAAGGAGGAAGATGGGAGAAGGAAGGAGGGGGGGCGCCGCCCCCTCCTAGTCCAATTCGGACCAGCCCATGGGGGGTGCGGCCACCCCTTGAGTCCCTTCTCCCCTTTCCCGTATGGCACATTAAGGACCACTACTTCCCCCGGCGAATTCCCGTAATTCTCCGGTACTCCGAAAAATACCCGAATCACTCGGAACCTTTCCGATGTCCGAACATAGCCTTCCAATATATCGATCTTTACCTCTCGACCATTTTGAGACTCCTCGTCATGTCCGTGATCCCATCCGGAACTCCGAACAAACTTCGGTCATCAAATCACATAACTAATAGTACAAATCGTCATCGAACGTTAAGCGTGCGGACCTTACGGGTTCGAGAACTATGTAGACATGACCGAGACACATCTCTGGTCAATAACAAATAGCGGAACCTGGATGCTCATATTGGCTCCTACATATTCTACGAAGATCTTTATCGGTCAAACTGCATAACAACATACGTTGTTCCCTTTGTCATCGGTATGTTACTTGCCCGAGATTCGATCGTCGGTATCATCATACCTAGTTCAATCTCATTACCGGCAAGTCTCTTTACTCGTTCCGTAATGCATCATCCCGTAACTAACTCATTAGTCACATTGCTTGCAAGGCTTATAGTGATGATCATTACCGAGAGGGCCCAGAGATACCTCTCCGAAAACCGGAGTGACAAATCCTAATCTCGATCTATGCCAACCCAACAAACACCTTCAGAGACACCTGTAGAGTATCTTTATAATCACCCAGTTACGTTGTGACGTTTGATAGCACACAAGGTGTTCCTCCGGTATTCGGGAGTTGCATAATGTCATAGTCAAAGGAACATGTATAAGTCATGAAGAAAGCAATAGCAATAAAAATTAACGATCATAATGCTAAGCTAACGGATGGGTCTTGTCCATCACATCATTCTCTAATGATGTGATCCCGTTCATCAAATGACAACACATGTCTATGGTCAGGAAACATAACCATCTTTGATTAACGAGCTAGTCAAGCAGAGGCGTACTAGGGACACTATGTTTTGTCTATGTATTCACACATGTACTAGGTTTTCGGTTAATACAATTCTAGCATGAATAATAAACATTTATCATGATATAAGGAAATATAAATAACAACTTTATTATTGCCTCTAGGGCATATTTCCTTCACAAATCACATAAAGCATTACACTCATAGTCTTTAATCTTTACTTTAATAGTAGGTTCCCATTCATCATATGATTTTCTAGGTATTGAAACCTCCAACTCTAGCTTTTCTTCATGAGCTTTTATCATAGCTTCTACAGTATGTTTACTAAAAGCTTTATTTTGTTCATAAGCATTGGGTGAATTTATCATGGATTGCAACAAGGAAATACATTCAACTAAAGAACAATAATCATAATTAAAGTCCTTGTAATCCAAAGTAGTGGGCACACTTCTACAGTATGTTTACTAAAAGCTTTATTTTGTTCATAAGCATTGGGTGAATTTATCATGGATTGCAACAAGGAAATACATTCAACTAAAGAACAATAATCATAATTAAAGTCCTTGTAATCCAAAGTAGTGGGCACATCACTATTTAAAGTCTTTACCTCTCCAAACCCACTTTTATCATTTTTATTATTAAGATCATCACCCTCCGAACAATTGGGACGCCTTCTAGCTAAAGTTCACTCATCTCTAGTCCCTTTTTCATCAAGTTTTATGTTACTAACCAAAGATTCTATAGGTGAGACACCAATCATTTTAAGATCATAAACCAAACGGATAAATCAATCTAGTTGGCCAAACCAAACAGATAGATCGGAGAGAAATAGAAAGCCATAACAATCATGCATAAATAAGTTAAGAGAAGACTCAAATATTTCTCATGAATATTTAGATCATAAACACACAATTCATCGGATCCCAACAAACACACCACAAAAGAAAATTACATCAGATAGAACTCCAAGAAGATCGAGGAGAACATGGTATTGAAGATCAAAGGGAGAGAAGAATCCATCTAGCTACTAGCTATGGACCCGTAGGTCTGTGGTAAACTACTCACGCGTCATCGGTAGGGCAGCAAGGTTGATGTAGAAGCCCTCTGTGATCAATTCCCCCTCCGGCAGAGTATCGGAAAAGGCCTCCAGATGGGATCGCGGAAGAGCAGAGACTTGCGGCGGCGGAAAAAGTGTTTCGGGTGGCTCTCTGGTAAATGGGGATTATTTGAGAATTTATAGAGGTAGAATTAGGTCAAGAGGTGCTATGAGGGGCCCACAAGCCTGGGGGCGCCCCCTGGGGTGTGCCTAGCGAGCTTGTCGCTCCCTCGTGGCTCTTTTGATCTTCTCCCAAACCTTCATGGGTCTCTTCTGGTCGAGAAAAAAATAACCCAAAGTTTTTTCTCTGTTTGGGCTTTGTTTGATATAGATTTTCTGAAAAGCCAAAAACAAGGAAAAGACAGCAACTGGCACTGGGCACTAGGTTAATAGGTTAGTCCCAAAAAATGATATGTAATTGCATATAAAACATCCAAGATTGATACTATAATAGCATGAAATAATAAAAAATTATAGATACATTGAAGATGTATCAATTGCCCCGCCGACAGAGCACCGGAAAAGGCCTCCAGATGGGATCACGGAGGAATAGAGGCTTGCGGCGGCGGAAAAAGTGTTTCGGGTGTCTCCTTGTTGGTTTGGGAATATTTGGAAATTTATTGAGGTGGAATTGGGTAAAACGGAGTTGTGTGGGAGTCATGAGCTGAGGGGCGTGCCTACCCCCCTCCCCTCCCCGGGGCACGCTGTGAGCTCGTGGGTCCCCCGTACGTCTTTTGGCCTCCTCCCCGACCCTTCTAGGGTACCTGCTGGTCCAGAAAAAATCACCGTAAAGTTTCATCGTGTTTGGATTTTGTTTGGTATTGATTTTGTGAAAAGAAAAAAAAGGAAAAAATAGGAACAGGCACTCGGCACTGGGTTAATAGGTTAGTCCTAGAAAATGATATAAAATAGCATATAAAGGCATACAAAGCATCCAAGATTGATAATATAATAGCATGAAACAATAAAAAAATATAGATACGTTGGAGACGTAGCAGCAGGTACGCAAGATCATAGAGAGTGAGCCAAGGAGAGGCTAAGGGCAAGGAGACCGTGAAGTGTTATTCTGAACACCAATGACATAAGAGGTTAGTACGGTAACATGGATCCAATCTCTAGTATTCATGAGGTGTAGTCATTAAACTCCCAAAGCTCTTGTTTAATTATTATAATCTTAATTATCGAGGCAACCCCGTGCGATGAATAGGGCCTTCGGTTGGACAACTGATTCTTGATGCAGGACTCGTGCCGGTCAAGATGTTATTTCGACGCATCCCCAACTTTGGTTCGTAACAAGCACATCTCAATGGGTTACCTCCAGTGCACAAATTAGGATCATAACTGGTCCCAACACAAATGCATGGTTGTAAGCATTAAGACCTCATACCATATCTCTTTTTATTATAAGTGTTTTATTATAGGTTGCTTGGTTTGATCCGGTTAAAAGCTATAATTTATTTTCTTTAACAAAGGCTTGCTAGAGACCATAGCTTCAAGGGGACCTTCCTCTCGCGGGTTCGATAACCCATGGTCACTTATGGGGAAATAGGTGTGGGATACTCTCTGTTCTGTTATCAGATCACTAAAAGGAAGTATCACTGCCCGGCTTGGCCTCCAACGTGACTATCGCCAAATCATCGCCGACATCAGCCTTCAAGAGCTCATGGTAAACCATCTGCTCATCCTCGTCGGCCACATGAATTGTCAGATTCATGTCTGTCGGCGTAGGATGAGTGATGATCTCCATCCCCCTGATAGCCCTCCTTTTCTGCATCCTCCTCCTATGCGATGATCTCCAACCCCTGGTAGCTCTCCTCTTTCGCATCCTCCTCCTCGTCAACATCCTCCTCGTGCTCCTCCTCCACGTCAGCATCCTCTTCCTCCTCCTTCTCAAATTCACTGACCCTTCCGCTTCTATATTTGGCGAGGAGAGGCGGGAGCGGTACTTGTACCAGCGAGCTCGTTGTCGAGGATCTAGAGACTCCATCGCCTCTGCCATTGCCCAGAGGAGAATCTCCACTGAGATTGCCCCTTACCTTCAGGAACCATCCGCTTCAGCTCATCCCTTGTCACTTCCAATGTCAAGCCCTACGAGTGCACCACGAGATCTTTCTCGCTCGGAAACCATGAGCATATCTCCTTGCACTTGGCCATCAATAGCTCGTCTCCGGCACAAAACTCTTCCATCACCTTCTTCCATCCAGGACCTGCTAGCCATCAATCAAAGCCAAAATTTGCAAATCAAAGAAGTAAAAATGAACTCAATTATTTGAATCAAAATTACCACAAAATCTAAATTGGGCTCCTATCAACGAATCCTAATTTCTGGGGTTTTCTATTTCCAAACTAGCTGCCACGAGTACCATTCGCACGAATCCAATCCTAAATAGACATCGATATTGATTGCAAACTCGAGCAACTTAGCGAACACTCAATCGCTGAATCACCCATTTAATAGACTTATGAATGAATCATAATTTCTAAGGATTTCGATTAGAAACGTACCGGTCGGCCAACGGTCTCGGATGGTTCCTGCAGATGGGCCAAAGGGCGCACGTATGCCTTCATACTATACATAACAAGGGAGCTCCTATATGGTGACCTACATGCCAGAAACCAGTGGAGCGCGCATCCCCAACTCCCCCGCCTGCTCTCATGGACTAGCCCATGTGCGGGGTGGGAAGCCCCTTTATTTATTTTCCTTTTCCCTTTTTATTCTATTTTCATTCTCCCCTTTTTAAAAATAATTTGAGATTTAAAAAAATGTGAATTGTGAAAAAAATGTTCGCGAATTTTAAAAAAATGTTCATGATTTAAAAAATGTCCGGGAAATGAAAAATTCTCACGGATTCAAAAAAATGTTCGTGTAGTCAAAAAAAGTTGACAATTTTACAAAATCTTCATGAACTTTTATAAAATGTTCAAAATATTCAAAAAATGTTCTTGATTTGAAAAATGTTGAAGAAATGATAAATTATCACATATACGTAAAACGTTTGTGATTAAAAAAATCACTAAAAAGAGTTTGCAATTTCGGAAAATATACATAAATTTTTGGATAATGTTGATGAATTTTTAGGAAACGTTTTAATTATACAAAAAAATGTCTACGAATTTGAAACGTTGATCCAAAACTTAAAACAATGTTCACAAAAATAAAAACAATGGTCGCAGACTGAAAAAAATATTCATCAACTCAAGAACTGTTCATCAAAAACAGAAAATGTTCGACAAATTTCATAACAAATTCGACGATTCAGAAAATGTTCGATAAATTGTTCTCAAATTTCAAAACAAATTCGACGATTCAAAAAAAAAGTTCATGGGTGTAAAAGACATACGCAATCTAAAAAACATAGTGGATTAAATTCTTTTTCATGATTTTTAAAAGCGTAGATTAATTCTTAAAAACATATTTGTGAGTTACAAAATGTTTTGTATTTAAGAAAATGTCATTGAATTTGGAAAAATGTTCATGATTTCTAATAATATTCACGAATTTGAAAGATGTTTGCAAAAAGTAAAAAATATAATGAAATAGAAAACTAAAAGTAAAGTGTAAAAATAAAAAATTGAACCGAAGGAAAAGAGAAAATAAAAATAAAATATATAAGGTAAAACGATAAATGAAAAAGGAAAGAAAAAATGAAAGGAAAACAAAAAGCAGGTTCATGGAAGATTCTAAAACCATTCCAAAACCTGTGAAATAAAATCCATAAATGGACCGGCCCATACGAAAAATAGCGTGTGAGGGGGGTACGTGCTAGGTCACTACATAGTGACCTACATGCGGAATAAGAGTGGCCTGCATCGCTCACTGAGAGCTCCTATGTGACGCATTTTGCGTCCAAACAGGAGCTTGACCCACAAGAGCAACGCAGAACTGGGCCGGTCCATTGAGCGAAAGCACAGCCATGTAACAAAAAGCCCGAAAAAGAAGTAGCCTAAGCCAGAATTTGATCGTACGACCTCCCTCACACAAAACCGCAGACCACGAAGCCACTCCACCACAAAGCTACTGTCGACCTTTAAGGTGCGAAGCACTTTAACAACAGACAGCAGGGTTGAGATTTGGGAAAAACTTTTTAAAAACATTTTTTGATAATTTTGAACAATTTGAAATATCACAAATATTTTTTGATATTCCAATTTTTTTTGACAAAATTTGAACAAATTCTATAATTCGAATTTAGAAAAAACATGAACATTTTGTTTTGCAAAACCTAACAGTTTTGTAAAACGTGAACAATTTCGGGAAAATAGGATATTTTCTGACATTGTGAATTTTTTTGAAAACAAAGAAACACTGAAATTCCTGAACATTTTTTGAAACACGAACATCTTTCTGAAATTGAGAACAAATTTTGGAAATGAGAACATATTTTGAAATTCCTGTACATTTTCTGAAACATGAACATTCTATGAAGGACATTCTGAACATATTGTGAAAAAGAGAAATTTGTTAGAAATTCCTGAACATTTTGAAAACATGAACATAACAAATTCAAAACGAGAACATTTTTTGAAATTACTGAACATTTTCTAAAACACGAATTTTTTTTGAAACTGTCAACATTTTTATAAAACAAGAACAATTTTTCAAAATCCTGAAAGACTTTTCTAAACACGAACATTTTTTGAAATTGTGAACAAAATTTGAAAATGAGAACATTTTTTTAAATTATTGAATATTTTTTGAAAATTGGGAGCAAATTTTGAAAACGAGAACATGTCATAAAATTCCGAATAAAACATTTTAAATTCTCAATGAAAAGAAACATGAAAAAAACGAAAGAGCAAAGAAAAGAAAACAGAAAAGAGAAAAGAGAAAATTAAAACGAAAAAGAAACTGTAAAAGAAAAGAAAAGAAACAAAAAGGTAAAAAAAAAGGGGAAATAAAGAAACCGGTTCAGGAACCTCCTAGAAGGTTCCCAAAAGCAGAAAAAACCGGCTGGGAACCACCTAGAAGATTCCCAAAACCTGATTCGATTTCACGTTTGAACGGGCCGGCCCATCCTAACGCTGGTCGATGTGCGTGTGTGCGTTCCCTCGACTACTCCGCAAAGAGCGGCAAATAGAAATTTCCTCGCTCACGTTCCCGCGGCGTCAGGGCGCAGGCGTAGGTTGGGCGACACATAGGCTCCTATCGCACCGTTTGTAGCGTAGTATAGCGTGGATTGGTGGTTTTTTCTTTCATTGATTTCTTCTTTTGCCCCACCGTATAAACAAGTAGAAAAAAGTTCAACAAACTTCGTGAATAAAAAAAACTGCACGGATTACAAAAAATATTTGCGAATTTAATTTTTTATCAATTCAAACATTGTTCACGAATTCAGAAAATGTTCACAAATCCGAAAAATGTTCAAGGAGAACTCAAAAAATGTTCATGTATTTTAAAATATTCACAAATTCAAAATAAATGTTTGTAATTTTAAAAAATTTCACGAATTCCTAAAATGTTCTTAAATTGGAAAGTGTTAACAAATTTAGAAAAATGTTCATAGAGAATTAAAAATAACCATGATTTTGAAAACTTTCTTGTATTATAAAAATGTTCATGAGTTCAAACAAAATTGGGAATACAAATAATATTTGAAAAAGTGAATAATTTTTGAAATTACAAACATTTGTAATAAAATGTGAACAATATTGACATTTATGAACATTCTCTTGGAATTGTAAACGAGCAACAATTTACCTTATCCCTGTCACTTTAATAATGGGAAAGACTATACATATCTTATCTTGGGTACATGTTGTTTTGGTAAAGATAAGATATGAACATTAGGGAAAGACTATACACTTTAATAATGGGAATGTTTGTAGTGAGCAACCATTTACCTTTGTGCATTACCTCACATGAGCAACTGCGAATAATAGATACACCATGTCATGGTGTCATGTTATGGGTGCATGTGTCGAAATCGGGGCTCCGCAGACCCAAGGAAGATTCGAACTCAGGGGCGTGCTTGCTACTCCTCACCCCGCCCTATCAGCTGCACCCAACCTCACGGCCAAGCTCCCGCGTCATCCGGCCAAGGAAAAAGGACTAAGAACACAGTCATATACCCAGGTTCGGGCCACCTTGCGGTGTAAAACCCTACTCCTGTTTTGTGGTTGGATTGCCTCACGAGGGAGGATGAATGCGTGAGTACAAGTTGCCTTGGAAGGCCTCTCGAGCGGCTCCGGGCTTGTGGGGTGGATGAACTCTCTCTTGGAGGGGGTCCGCCCCCCTCTAAGGTGGCGACCTATCTCTACTTATACTTGCCCGGTCCTCTTCCCCCAAAGCACACGGCTGGAAGGCTTGCCACAACGACCAATTTTGAAGGGGAACATGAGTACATCTTATCCTGAGAAAAGGTGGTCTCCGCCTGGCAAAGCTTCTGGCCGTGACGCGCAGGTGGGCTCGGCGATGACCTCCGTCCTGACGAGCCCGCCGTCATGGTCTTGTTGCACCGAAGAGGTAACCTTTGGGGCTGCCTTGGGAACCCGCGCGCTGGCCTTGTTCCTTTAGCACCAAAGAGGAAAGCCTCACCATCCACGCTTGTTGGCACTAGTCCTGGTGACGCTCGCCGTGGCGTGCGTCACCACCACATGTAGCGCGAGGCGTGGCATGCCGACCTCGTTGAATCCGCCTGCGAGGGGAGCCTCGGGAGACGGCTTCGGAAGGTCACCCCGCGAGAGGGCCTCACGAGGTCTTTGGTGTTGCGCGCCTCACGAGGTGGGAGACCCCGCGAGGGTCTTGTTCATGTAGCCCCGAAGATGGGCTATACTGGGCCCGTGCCACGCACCGTGTCCAGGGCCGCAGGCACACGGGCGTGGGTACCCCCAGTCCCAGAGCCCCGACAATAGCCCCCGAGCCCGCGGCATGCACGATTCACCAGTTGAAGGGGCAAAATGGCACGAGCCCCAACCGCCTGGAGGACAGGCTTGACGCGTGGCGTATGATGGGGCGTGGGACGCCCCCACTTCCCCACGACACCTCGGCAACCACGCAGGCTGACACAAAGCCTGGTGGGCATCGCGCGGGGCCATTAGTGCTCTTTCTTGTCTCGCATTTGTCCGTCAAAGGCGAAGGGGCACGGGGCTATCCCGTCGACACTATATAAGGTCCAGGGGGCGGACCCGTCGGCTCATCTTCTCGAAATGCACCTATCCACTTCTGCCCCTCGTCGATGCCGCCATGGCGCCCTTGAGGAGGGGAAAACAGTGCAAGAGGGAGCGGAGCTGCCGCAGCCAACGAGGGGGCGAGGCCTCCCCCGAAAGTCTGCCGCTACGCCCAGGGCGCCTCCCCGGGGACGTGGGCATCCTCCATCGGTGGTCCACACCGGCTTGAGCAACCGCGGGAAGAACCCTACCCGCGGGCGCGACCGCGGGGGTCGAGGCAGCCGCGACCAAGGAGGGAGAAATGACGCTGCCACCCGACCGCCTTGGGCAGGGGCCCACTCTGTCGATTCGGCCCGCGAGTTCGTCGTATGGATGGACAACCCATCCCGCACCTGGCTCCAGCTCCCGGAGTCCTTTCCGGAGGAGCTGGCGGCTGACGCGCCCCTGAGGCTGTGGCTGCAACCAGACGACTGCTGCAATAAGTCCTCCTAGGTGGTGGCGGAGTTCACCCCTTTCGGCTACATGTACCTGACGCGGGGGTGGAAGTCGTTCGCCTGTGCCCGCGGCCTGAAGGAGGGGCACACCATCCACTTCAAGTTCGACGGGGCCGCAACGCTCTTCGTGAAGATCTTCGGGGGGACCGGCGTCCGCCTGGAGTGCTGCATGGAGAGCGACAGCAGCAGCAACGGCCACTCCTCGAGCAACGACAGCAGCAACGGCGGCAGCGCCTCCCCCGGGAGAAGCGGGAGAGATGACGATTCCGACGGGCCCCCACGCCGCGGCGTCAAGACGGAGGACTCTGACTAGGCGCTGGCGATGCCAGAGCCCGGGCCTTGGGAGCGGCGGCCGCCTGGAGGAGGTTTCTTTTCTTTTTCCTTTCCCTGCACTTGGACGACATGGGCCCTGTGGGGGCATGTAAGAAACTACGGCGCTTGCGCCTTTATCTTAATGCTTTGGTGACCAGGTTTTAAGCTCGATTTCCGCACTCTTCATTTGGTCCAACCTTTCCCTCGTGATTGCCGTAGTGCTCCGCGTCGCTAGGACCCAACCCTGGGGGAGCCTCAGCCATCGCTGGTATGTCAGGTCATGATGCCTGGGACAAGGCCGGGAGGTGAGGGGCCCAGGCCTGGTAACAGCTCCTGAGGTGCGATGCTCAAGAGGTCCCCTTTGATGCGCAAGAAGCCCTCGCGAAAGAAGAGGGTCGCACCCTTAACGAGGTCGCGAGGAGAAGGAGCGTTGCTAAAAGGCCTCCCGACCGGGGTGGGTGGAGGTAACTTAGCTTTAGCCTTGACGCGAGGCGGTCGTCGCTCGGGGGTTTACGCGAGGTCGGATGTGTTCCTCCAAAGCTGGTTCTCTACCGGCTCACCATCTATGATATATGAAATGCAAGCCCCCAAGGGTGGATGTGAAAAGATTGGTATGCTCCGCGTTCCAACCGATGCCTTGTAATTTAGCTTGTGCATTTCCTCCCCGCGCTTCCTTGCAGGGCCCGACCCTCTTTTTGTTGCTTACCAAAGTGCTCTACGTTCTCAGGGCCCGGCCCTCGCGCATGCCTCAGCCGCTACTAGTATGTTGGGTCGCGATGCCCGGAACAAGGGCAAGGGTGAGGGGCACGAGAGCCAGTAAGAGCCCCCGAGGCGCGATGCTGCCCCCTTTCGACGTGCAAGCGACTCACGCGAAAAAGAGGAGGCGCGCCTTGCCAAGGTTGCATAGGGAAGGAGTTCGGGTGGCACGGCGTATCACGTGGGGAGATTGTACTTAGCATTATGGCGAACCGTGGCACTGACTGGGCCGCCACATGCGGGGATCTTTCCTGAAATGTTGTCGGCGTTCTGAGAATCGGGGTACCCAGACTTGCCTACCTGCGGCCCATGGCGTGGCTCGATCGGCGGCGTAGTACGGCCCATCTTTAGCACCAACAACACAAGACCCTCGCGAGGCAGGCGACGCCAAGACCTCCAGAAGGAGTGGCCTCCTTAGGCTGGCTCCTGAGGAGCGGAGATTTCTATGCGAGCCCTCACCTCGTGAGGCTCGGATGACGCAGCCATGATGATCAAGGCCAGGCGGGCACCAGCGGGCACAGTACAATAGGTTTCCTCTTTGGTGCTAAAGAGGCAAGTGCAGGCGCGGAGTCCCGAGGCATCAACCAAAGGTTTCCATTTCCATGCTACAAGACCAAGACCGCCGGGATGGAGGTCATCGCCGAGCCCACCACGGCGTCACGACCAGAAGCTTTGCAGGCGAAGACCACCTTTCGTCAGGATAAGATGTACTAGTTGGCTCCCTTCGAATTTGGCCGTTGTGGGATCCCTTCCCGCCTTCATTTTGGGAAGAGGACCAAGGCCACTATAAATATAGCCTAGCCACCACCATAGGAAAGGATCCGGATCCAGACAATCCACACCCTCAGCAGCTCACACAAACACAAGAACACACCTCCTGAGGTTGTTCTTCCATTGTACTAGTCCATCCTCAGCCCACCTCGAGGCAAATCCACCACAAAGCAGGAGTAGGGTATTACACCGCAAGGTGGTCCGAACCTGGGTAAACTGCCTTGTCCCGTTCTTCCTCCATTCGTCGAGCTAGGCCGTGAGATCGTCGAGTTGGCAGGCTGGGGAGGTTGAGTTCTTCGCACGCACCCCAGAGTTCGAATCTATCTTGGGTCTACGGAGCCCCGAATCCGACATTTGGCGCGCCAGGTAGGGGTGCGTCGAAGTTTCACCTCTCGCCTGCTGTACCCCGCCCGCGCCGTTCGGCTCTCATGGCGGGTGCCGCTCCGTCAACCGGAGCACTGAGTGCGTTTGGAGGCGCCACGGGCCTCCGGTCTTTCACCCCCGCCTTGCAGCGAGTGCAGTGGCTGCTCAAGTTCAGGCCGGAGTTGCCGCCTCGATACGACGGTGCGGCGGATCCGGCAGGATTTCTCCAGGCATATACTGAGGCCGTTTGGGCGGCCGACGGCGACAACAAGGCCATGGCGAACTGGCTACCCATGGCCCTTGTGGGTGTGCCATGCGCCTTGCTCCTGGGCTTGTCGGAGTCTTCAGTGGCCTCCTGGGAGGAGCTACGCGGCCTCTTCGCTGCACGCATTGCAGCGCCAGCGCCCCACGCCGTCGCGGCCCTCCTCGGCAGATCGCAGGCGCCGGCCTTGGACCACCATGTCAAGCAGTTCTTCCGCCAGATAGGCGCTGCCCACGTGCAGCGAGGAGCTCCTTCGGGCTGGGTGGCGCCTAAGGCCGACCTCACCTTCGACTCAAGGGACCACCTCGCGACCACGGCCGGCGTCGGCGCGCTTCCGATGCTCTGCACTCCTACCATTTGCAACATAGCGGTCACCAGGACCCTCATCGATGGCGGCGCTGGCCTCAATGTCCTCTCCATGGAAGCATTCGGCCTACTTCATGTGCCCCACGGCCCGCTCCGCCCCGCCAAGCCTTTCTCTAGGGTCGTTGACGGCTCCACCTGCCCCCTGGGGCAGATACGCCTCCCCGTCACCTTTGGCACCTGCAACAACTACCACACCGAGCTCATCGACTTCGACATCGCCCACATCGGCTGCCGTACAACGCCATTCTCGGGTACCCGGCCTTGGCCAAGTTCATGGCGGAAACCCATCCTGGCTACAACCTCATGAAGATGCCGGGAAGCAGCGACGTTCTCACCATGGAAGGGGACACCAAGGATGCGCTCTCGGCCCTCAAGTTCGCCTTCAGGGCCGTGGCAGCCGCGAGGCCAAGCGGGGAGGGAGCCCCGGAGGGCCCAAGGGCTGCACCAGCAAAGAAGAAGCAGTTGTTCTCTCAGGATCGGGCTGAGATGAAGCAGGTGCTGGTCGATGAAGACGGGGGATCGGACTCTACCTTCACCATAGGTGCCGGCCTCCCTCCAGACCAAGAAGAAGCACTGGCAGCTTCCTCCGCGCGAATAAGGACGTGTTTGCATGGGAAGCGGCGGACCTGATCGGGGTCCCGCGCGGGGTAATCGAGCACCACCTGATGGTGTGCCCCAACGCACGCCCTGTAAAGAAGAAGGCGTGGAGGCAAGCCCCGGAGAAGCAGTCATTCATCGTCCAGGAGACTCGCAAGCTGCAGGAGGCTGGCGTCATTCGGGAAGTGCGACACCCAGATTGGCTCGCAAACCCGGCCATCGTCCCCAAGAAGGGCGGAAGAAGCGCATGTGCGTTGATTGCACCAACCTCAGCAAGGCCTGTCCTCAGGACCCCTTCCCTCTCCCGCGCATTGACCAAATCATCGACTCCACCGCCGAGTGCGATTTACTATGCTTCCTGGACGCCTTCTCGGGCTATCACCAAATCAAGATGGCGGTGCAGGACATTGAGAAGACGGCTTTTCTCACCCCGTGTGGGGTGTACTACTACACGTGCATGCCGTTTGGGCTGCGCAATGCCGGGGCAACCTTCCAGTGGTTAATGCACATCGCCTTGGGCCAACAGCTAGGGAGGAACGCAGAGGCATATGTCGACGACATAGTAGTGAAGTCTCGGGAGGCGAGAACACTTATTAAGGATCTAGAGGAGACTTTCGCCAGCCTGCGCAAGGTAAACCTGCGGCTCAACCTGGAGAAATGTGTATTCGGTGTCCCGTATGGCAACCTGCTGGGCTTCCTGGTGTCGCACAGAGGGATCGAGGCCAACCCAGAGAAAGTCAAGGCCATAGAGAGGATGAGTCCGCCGCAAACCCTCAAGGAGATGCAAAAGCTGGCAGGCTGCGTAACCTCGCTCGGGCGCTTCATCTCCAAGCTGGGGGAGCGCGCCCTCCCCTTCTTCAAGCTGATGAAAAAGAAGGGCCCGTTCGAGTGGACTTCGGAGGCTGACGCGGCCTTTCAAGACCTCAAGAAGTACCTCACCAGCCCGCTGGTGATGGTAGCACCGCACCCCTTGAACCTTTGGTGCTCTACTTGGCCGCCACGCCTCACTCTGCCAGTGCAGCACTGGTGGCGCTCCGCGAGGAGCGCCCGACCAAGGGCTCGCAGGGCAGCACCTCGCACCCGGTTGACGCACTGCAGCCTCAGGACAGCACCCTTGAGGCCTCGGCCGCCCCACCGGTCAGCAGGGCTCCTGAGGATGGTGCCCACGAGGCCGTGGCAGCCCCAACATATGACAAGGATCCTAAGGGCCCCTAGCCTTTGGAGGAACAGGACCCCGCCAACGCCTCCACCCTCGTCGAGCACCTGGTGTACTTCGTCAGCACGGTGCTGCGCAATGCGCAGGCGCGCTACCCCATGCCGTAGAAGCTGTTACTCGCTCTCCTCGTCGCCTCCTAAAAGCTACGCCACTACTTCCAAGGCCACCCCATCAAGGTTGTCTCAGCTTACCCCCTGGAGAGGGTGCTCTGGAGCCCTAACGCCGCGGGGAGGGTCACCGAATGGAACATCGAACTGCAGGCGTTCCAGTTGGAATTCAGCACCACCAGGATCATCAAGGGTACGGCCCTCGCCGACTTCGTGGTGGAATGGACTGACGTTCCCGACCAAGAAGTGGGCGAGGACCGTTCCCTCTCCAGGGAATGAAGCACCGGATGGTTGGGTCATGTACTTCAACAGCGCATTTGCGTGTCAGGACGCGGGGGCTTGAGCCGTGCTCATCTCGCCCACCCAGGACAAGCTCTACTACGCCGTGCAGCTCTGCTTCCAGCAAGGCGAGAAGGTCTCCAACAACATTGAGGAATATGAAGGCCTGATCGCTGGCCTCAAGGCTGCGACAACTTTGGGGGTGAGGCGCCTCACCATCAGGGGCGACTCCCAGCTCCTCGCCAACTGCTCCAACAAAGCATACAAGCCAAAGGACGAGCACATGGAGGCATACCTCGAGGAGGTACACAAAATCAAGAAACGATTCTTGGGCCTGGAATTGCAGCACGTGCCACGCGGCACGAAGAAGGAGGCGGACGACATCGCCAAGAGGGCGTCTCAGCGTCTACCTTAGGAGCCTGGCGTCTTTGAGGAACGACTTTTCAAGCCATCGACAGCTGCCCCTGCTGCGGGACCAGCATCGCCTCAGGAGGAGCTTCCTCCAGCACCCCCCTCAGGTGACCCAGCTTGCGGCCCGACCTCGGGAGCCCGCCTGCTCCTCGCGCTTGAGCCTCAAGAGGGGTGCTGGACTGAGGAGTTCAAGGCGTACCTGCTCCATGGCACCTTGCCGGAGAAGGAGGAAGACGCAGAGCGTGTGGCCCGCCAGGCCACTGCGTACTGTGATGTCTACTATGCAACTTTATTCTTGTAGACTCGTGTTGGGCCTCCAAGCGTAGAGTTTTGTAGGACAGTAGCAATTTTCCCTCAAGTGGATGACCTAAGGTTTATCAAGCCATGGGAGGTGTAGGATAAATATGGTCTCTCTCAAACAACTCTACAAGCAAATAACAAAAAGTCTCTTGTGTCCCCAACACACCAAATACAATGGTAATTTGTATAGGTGCACTAGTTCGGTGAAGAGATGGTAATAAAAGTATAGCAATGATAGTAGATATTGATTTTTGTGATAGGAACAATAAAAAAAAAACAAGGTAGCAATTGATAAAACGGAGCACAAACGGTATTGCAATGCTTAAAAATGAAGCCTAGGGTCCGTACTTTCGCTAGTGCAATCTCTCAACAATGCTAATCTAATTGGATAAAATAACCATCCCTCAACGTGCGATGAAGAATCACTCCAAAGTTCTTATCTAGCGGAGAACATAAGAAGAAATTGTTTGTAGGGTACGAAACCACCTCAAAGCTATTCTTTCCGATCAAACTATCCTAGAGTTCGTACTAAAATAACACCAAGCTACTCTTTCCGATCGATCTAACCAAGAGTTCGTACTAAAATAACACCATATGATACACATCAACCAACTCTAATGTCACCTAGATACCCCAATGTCACCGCGAGTATCCATGAGTTGATTATATGATATGCATCAAACAATTTCAGATTCATAATACTCAATCCAACACAAAGAACCTCAAAGAGTGCCCCAAGATTTCTACTGGAGAAACAAAGACGAGAACGTGCATCAACTCCTATATGCATAGATTACCCCAATGTCACCTCGGGAATCCGCGAGTTGAGTGCCAAGACATAGATCAAGTGCCCTCAAATCCATAAAAGTATTCAATCCGATAAAACGATATCTCAAAGAGAAAACTCAATTCATCACAACAAGATAGAGAGGGGAAAACACCATATGATCCTACTATATTAACAAAGCCCGCGATACATCAAGATCGTGACATCTCAAGAACACGAGAGAGAGAGAGAGAGAGAGAGATTAAACACATAGCTACCAGTACAAACCCTCACCCCCGAGGGTGGACTACTCCCTCCTCATCATGGTGGCCGCCGAGATGATGAAGATGGCCACCGGTGATGATTCCCCCCTCCGGCAGGGTGCCGGAACGGGGTCTAGATTGGTTCTCATGGCTACAGAGCCTTGCGGCAGCGAAACTTTTGATCTAGGGTTATCTTCGGGGGTTTTGGAATATTTGGGAATTTATAGGGCGAAGAGGCGGCGCGGGAGGCCACCGAGGTGGGCACAACCCACCAGGGCGCGCCTGGGCCCCTAGGCGTGCCCAGGTGGGTTGTGCCTCCCTCGGGGCACCCCTCTAGTACTTCTTTGGCCCACTGGTGGTCTTCTGGTCCAAAACAAATCTCCAAAAAGTTACGCCGCGTTTGGACTCCGTTTTCTATTGATTTCCCGTGATGTAAAAAACAAGCAAAAAACAACAACTGGCACTGGGCACTATGTCAATAGGTTAGTCCCAAAAAATGATATGAAGTTGCTATAAAATGATTGTAAAACATCCAAGAATGATAATATAACAACATGGAACAATCAGAAATTATAGATACGTTGGAGACGTATCATACTGCATCCAGGTGTCTACCGAAAGTGGCCAAACGATGTTTCTCTACGATCCATCTCCAGGGAGCAGGGGTGCGAGCTGTTGGCCGACATACATGGTGGGGACTGCGGGCATCACTCTTCATCGTGCACCCTGGTGGGCAAGGCGTTCCGCAGCGCATTCTACTGGCCCACAACGCTCAATGATGCCACCGAGCTGGTAAGATTCTGTGACACCTGTCAGTTCCATGCCAAGCAGATCCACCAGCCCGCTCAAGGCCTCCAGACCATCCCGCTCTCTTGGACGTTCGCGGTCTGGGGGCTGGACATCCTGGGCCCATTCCCTCGAGCGCCTGGGGGCTACCACTACCTCTACGTCGCCATCAACAAGTTCACCAAGTGGGCCGAGGTAGAGGCCGTCCGCACCATCCCGGCCAGCTCGGCCGTCAAGTTCATCAAGGGCCTCATGAGCCGTTTCAGAGTCCCTAATCGCATCATCACCGACAATGGCTCGCAATTCACCAGCAACCTTTTCAAAACATATTGTGCTAACCTTGGAACGCAGATATGCTACGCTTCGGTGGCGCACCCTCGGAGCAACGGCCAGGCTGAGCGCGCCAACGCAGAGGTCCTGAGAGGCCTCAAGGCAAGGACCTTCAAGAAGAAGTTCGAGGCCTGCGGCTGGGGCTGGCTCGATGAGCTCCAGTCCGTGTTGTGGTCCATCCGCACCACCGCAACCAAGCCAACGGGCGAAACTCCATTCTTCCTCATCTAGGGAGCTGAAGCGGTTCTCCCTCACGAGGTCAGGCATCGCTCCGTGCGGTTCTTGGCATTTGACGAGGCACGCCAAGATGCCTCGCGGGGGATGGACCTCGTGCTGGGGCAGGAACACTGCCGCCAAGCCTCGCTCCGAGCAGCGAGGTACCAGCAGGCGCTGCGGCGGTATCACTGCCGCAGCATCCGCTCCAGGATGCTCGAGGTGGGTGATCTCGTCCTGAGGCGGGTGCTCTCCACGGAAGGGCTACATAAGCTCTTGCCCATGTGGAATGGCCCATTCAGGATCGCCTATGTCTCCAGGCCTGGCGCCGCGCGCCTGGAGACGCAGGACGAGACCCCATCCAGAACACCTGGAACATCCAGCACCTCCGGAAGTTCTACCCATGAAGCAAGGTCCCGCGCTTGTGAAGGTCTCCGCTCGTGACACTCTCACATAATAATGAGTTGGGGTTGTACATGCCCCGGAGTCTCCTGAGCGCCGCCCCTGGGCCTCACGGGGGCTCCCACCCACGTCCTAGTGGAGGCCCCATGCTCCGTGCTGGTGGGAAGACAAGAAGACTAGTCTAGGTGCCGAATGCGGCTGTTCTTTTGCTTGCTTTCTAGCTGGTTTGCAACTTCTTGAATGAATTTGGAGCTTTCGTGTCTTTCATTCGCCAGGGTTGGAATTTTTCTCTCTTATTCGTCTTGTTGGACTTTCCAGCCGCGTCTCAGGAGGAGCGGTAGTTGCCCGTCACTCTTCCTCCCACGTCTCGCGCGCGGGGGCTAGGTATGGTGTGCACGCCTGGGCTCGCCCGCGACCACACCTCGCCGCCGCCCTAGCTTTGGCGCCCTTAATCCTCGTGAGACGCCCTCGAAAAAGCTCTTGGACATGTGCACCCTCTTAAGTCCGTGCCTCCGTGCATCACGATGCGGTGTACTAGCCACAACCAGCCCACGCTCAGGAGCTTGTCTAAGGCAGGACGAGACACCTCAAGAGGTTTTCTAACCCTGCAGCTACACGACGTCTCCTGAGGCTCAACGACTCTTGGGTCCTCAAGAAGGAAGCTCCGAAAGATGCCCCTGGAAAGGCACGCCCTCGCGACATAAGAGTCGACCAAAGCACATCGAGCTAAGTTACCCTAACTACACCTAGTGGAAATATGGATATCACGGCATAATGAGCATAGCATAAACGACGCAAGCAACATGGTTCATTACATGCCCCAGCAGGGCCCTCTACTATTTTTGATGCAGGAGAAAAGAAGAAACAAAAGCGAGCCATGCGACTACGGCAACTCCTGAGGCTCGGCCCCGACAACACCCGAGCTCAGTCGGAGTCTTCCTCTTGCTTCACTAGGGTGCACCGGCGATGCTCCTCGTCGCCATCCCCGGCCCGAGCCTGGCGGCGTGGCGGCTCGTCGTGGTCGCCATCGCTCGTGCTCTGCCCCGAATAGCAGCCCCCGCCGTTGGAGCCGGCGTGGCCGTCGCCAAGGGCAAGCTCACAAGCAGGGGCACCGTCGTCGTCGTCATCGTCGTCGCTGTCGCTCTTCGGGCAGCACCCCAGGTGCCAGCCGCTTTCCCCGAAGACCCTGACGTAGAGGGTCACGACGCTGTCATACCTGAAGTGGAGGGTGCACCTCCCATGCAGACCGTGCGCGCGGGAAAACGGCTGCCACACGCGATTCAAGAACACATTGCCGGCGGCGGTGACTTCAACATCCACCCACGAGGCCTGGCTACAGCAACCGTCAGCCTGTAGCCAGAGGCCACCTGGCCCTCCGGCCGGCAGCGCGCTCGCAAAGGAGCGCGGAAGCTGGAGCCAGATACCCGCTGGCCTCTCCGTCCACACGACGAACTCCGGGGACACATCGGCCGAGTGGGAGCGCGGCCGTGGCGGCCGGACGATCGCCGCACGCCTCCCCCCATCGCCGAGGTCGCCCCGTCGGCGGCAGTCCCTCCCGTGGGAAGAAGCTCCACCGCGGCTGTCGGAGGCAGCGCCGGCCACCGAAGAGGTGCGCCCGCGCCCCCAAGGGGCCGCCGCTGGCGTCGCCACGTGCTTCCAGGGCCGCCTACGGCCTCTCTTGTCGGCAGCGAGCCTGTCGCCTCCTTCGGAGCCTTCCCCTTCTCCGCCGCAGAAAACCTCCCCATCACCGCCACGGGTGCTGCGGCGAGGCAGCAAGGAAAAAGGAAGGAAGAGGGAGCAAGCAGCGAAAAGATGGAGATGAGCAGGGGGCTCCGCCCCTATCCCCATTTATAGCCAGAGGAAGGCCAACCGCCGGCCTCCACGATCCCTAGTAATGATGATCATTTTGCATGCAGCAGGCTCTAGTCAAGTCGAACGGTGTCGAGGCAGCATGGGGAAACGGAGACGCCCACGTCCCATTAAGCGCCATGCTTCGACCGGGTCCGCAGGTGGTTGGGGCCCGCGGCGCTTCGCCCTTGCCCTTTGGCTTCGCCTCGAAGCCAAGTCTGAGCGCGCCTTGGGCACGGGGGCTATTGTCGGTGTTCTGGGAACTGGTGTACCCAGACTTGCCTGCCTGCGGCCCACGACGTGGCTCAGTCGGCGGCCTGGTACAGCCCATCTTCAGCACCAACAACACAAGACCCTCGCAAGGGGCCAAGCCTTGCGAGGCGGGCAACGCCAAGATCTTCAGAAGAAGTGGCCTCCTTAGGATGGCTCCTGAGGAGCGGAGATTTCTATGCGAGCCCTCACCTAGTGAGGCTTGGATGATGCAAGCCATGACGCTCAAGGCCAGGCGGGTGCCAGCAGGCGCAGTATAGCAAGTTTCCCC
This sequence comes from Triticum aestivum, assembly GCF_018294505.1. Lineage (NCBI taxonomy): Eukaryota > Viridiplantae > Streptophyta > Magnoliopsida > Poales > Poaceae > Triticum > Triticum aestivum. The sequence continues at coordinate 476,778,521 of NC_057802.1, read as the reverse complement.
TTTGGTGCTAAAGAGGCAAGCGCAGGCGCGGAGTCCCGAGGCATCAACCAAAGGTTTCCATTTCCATGCTACAAGACCAAGACCGCCAGGACGACAGGACGAAGGTCATCGTCGAGCCCACCACGGCATCAGGACCAGAAGCTTTGCAGGCGAAGACCACCTTTCGTCAGGATAAGATGTACTAGTTGTCTCCCTTCGAATTTGGCCGTTGCGGGATCCCTTCCCGCCTTCATTTTGGGAAGAGGACCAAGGCCACTATAAATATAGCCTAACCACCACCATAGGAAAGGATCCAGATCCAGACGATCCACACCCTCACTAGCTCACACAAACACAAGAACACACCTCCTGAGGTTGTTCTTCCATTGTACTAGTCCATCCTCAGCCCACCTCGAGGAAAATCCACCACAAAGCAGGAGTAGAGTATTACACGCAAGGTGGCCCGAACCTGGGTAAACTGCCTTGTCCCATTCTTCCTCCGTTCGTCGAGCTAGGCCGTCAGATCGTCAAGTTGGCAGGCTGGGGAGGTTGAGTTATTCGCAGGCACCCCAAAGTTCGAATCTATCTTGGGTCTGCGGAGCCCCGAATCCGACAAATGTGTCGTCCGAGGCCGGGCCTCTCGAAGCGGGATGGGATGCTGCTCGCGCGGCGCCCGGGTGTCCGATTTCTCGAGCTACATGTTGACAAGTTATGGGGCACATGGGGCGACGAACGCCTACCAACTCACGCACGACTGCTTCATGAGGGAATAAGGCACCGAGCACCTTATGAGCTGACGTGTGTGGGGCGGGCCCGCGAGCCAGAGCTCGGTCACTTGGGTTTCTCAGCGCTGCATGGACGAGCCCGAGCACAAGCGCCGTGCCAATTGTAGCCCCCGCTCATGGAGCTGTCATGGGTAGGGTTGTGGCGCATGTCACCCGTGACGATTGGGCACCAAAATCACAATTGCACGACTTGAGCCGCGCCCTTACTCTCTTGCCCCTGATAGTTCCATGAGGGGACCGAACACCAAGGACCCCTGGAGGTGACGTGCACGGGAGCTGGCCCGTGAGACAGAGCTCAGTCGCTTGGTTTATCAACTTTGCAGGGACGTACCCGAGCACAGACGCTGTCTTGAGTCCCGGTCATGGGGCGGTCAAGAGCGAGGGTCACAAGGGCATGGCGATCTAAACGGTGGCGAGGCACCGAACACGCAACTTAAGCCAGCAAAACAATCCCATCAAAGCATAACTAGGTCCCATACACAACCAAAATGAGGCGGCTATAGGGGCGGACCCTGACCAGTCTGAGGATAATGCAGCCCGAGGGGCGCCCTCAATTGAACAAACCAAAAAGTCACCTAGCAATTACGCTGTTGCGGGAGGGTTGAGGTTGTTGGCGAAGCGCATCGCGAGGGGCGCCGCGAGGATCGTTCTTCAGGGGCCGGTAGGCTCTTGAGGCCCTGGCAGCTCTAGAGGCGCCGAGGCCTCGTGAGCCGCCAACGCGAGGCGCGTGAAGTGCTGGTAAGTGGCGCCAGCGTTCAGCAAGCCGAAAGGCATGCATGTGTAGTTGGCGGGGACGCCTCTCCCCTGGCCGATGCGAGACATCTAGAAGATGTCCTGAGAAACTGCCCTGTTGAGGCCCGCAATGTCGACGCACACTCGGAACTCGTTGTCCGCGTCGGGGGCAGCAGCCGAGCCAGTGGGACGTGTGGGGCGACGCTCGCCTCGCATGGCCCGTGCTTCTTGCAGCTTGCGAATCTCCTGGATGATGAATTCCCGCGCTCCTGGTGGCTGGTGTTGTGCTCCTTGCTCATGGGGCGCGCATTGAGGCACGCCTCCAAGTGGTGCCCGAGCACCTCCCTCATCGCGCTGGTCAGGTCACTTGCTCTCCAAACAGAAGCCCCCGAGCCTGACCGGAGGGAGGCGCCGGGTGCGCCTTCCTATGAGGGAGGGAGGCATGACCCAGCGACAGGGGCGGAGCTTTGGGCGCCCTCGCCTGCCAGCGGCTTGCTCGCCTTAGGATGGCTCTTGGGGAGGAGCAGCTTTTTCTTTGTGGGTGCGGCTTCAGGGGGCCCGACGACATTCTCGCCATCAGAGTTGTCTGCCGCAGCGGCGCGGTAAGCGTGCTCGAGAGAGCAGAACACGTCTTTCTTGTTGCAAGCGACGGTGATGACGCCGCTGGAGCCAGGCATCTTGAGGACGTTGTAGCCGTGGTGGGTGTCGGTGTTAAAAACGGCCGATCTCGGGTAGGGGGTCCCGAACTGTGCGTCTGAGCATCGAAGGTAACATGAGACGGGGGACATGATATTTTACCCAGGTTCGGGCCCTCTTAATGGAGGTAATACCCTACTTCCTGCTTGATTGACTTTGATGAGTATAGGGGTTACAAGAGTTGATCTACCTTGAGATTGTAATGGCTAAACCCTAGATGTCTAGCCTGTATGAATTCTGATAGCCTCTACGGACTAAACCCTCCGGTTTATATAGACACCGGACGGGCCTAGGTTGTACAGAGTCGGTTTACAGAGGAAGGAAACTACACATCTGGACACCAATCTTGCCATCCACGCAAAGGAGAGTCCCATACGGACATGGGGAAAGGTCTTCTACGTTGTATCTTCATGGCCCATCAGTCTGGCCCATGTCACATAGCCCGGACGCCCGAGGACCCCTTAATCCAGGACTCCCTTAGTAGCCCCCGAACTTGCCTTCAATGACGACGTAGTATCCGACTTATGTCTTCGGCTTTGCAAGGCAGGTTCTTATTATACTTCGGATTTGACGACAGTCTGGCTCTGACCTTGATGTGCAGCCTTTAAGATTCCTTTTTGCGGTTGCCTCGATTTCAGCGCGCCGAATGAATACAAACTGTCCGTGATTTTTTTACAAATAAACCCCTCACCACGCTCGGACGGCATCTATATAAGGAGACTTAGATACCCAAATGCCATCTCACATCACGCAGAGGAAAAATCGCCAAGGTTAGCCACGAACAAAATCTTCCAACATGGCCAGTGCTCCAGGCTCCTCTTCGCGCCCCCATGGCCCTCAGGAAGGTGATTGGCAAAGTTGCTCCGTGCCTCATTTTCAGCTGAGTCGACTCCAGACGCAGGGCTACCTTCCCCAGTCTCCGTTCGAGCGGGTTTGGCTTCAATCGACAACGATGTGATGGCCGAGAACTTCCCCAATCCCAACAAGGAGGAGAGGGTGTACTTCGTCCCATTCTTATTGCGGGGCTTATTGGAATTTTACGGCATCCAACTGCACAATCTTACCCCAGGTTCGATTCTGCACTTCTCAGGCTTCGTCGCCCTCTGCGAACCGTTCTTAGGCATCGAGGCCCATTTTGAATTATGGAGGAAGTTCTTTTGCCTCGTCCCCCACCATCGAGGGGGTTCCATATTTGAAGTGGGCGGTGCCGAAGTACGGCGCATAGCCAGATCCGGATACCTCGTCAGAACTCCCAAAGAGGTATACGCACAGTGGTCTTCAAAATGGTTCTACATGGATGACGTCCCATTGCCGGACCCAGTTCGGCGTGGCCTTCCTGAATTTTCTAGTGCCCCTTTAAAGAAGCGCCTTAACTGGCGTCCCCGAAGTCCCAAGGAAGAGGACAGTGCGGAGATAAAGAGGTTGGTCAGAAAGGTTAGGTTGCTAGCCCATACCGAACTCTCGATAGTTGTGGTCATGGCGATCGCAATAAAGAGGTGTGTCCAGCCTATCCAATCTAGAGTAACTCCCTTATGGTGTTACAACGGAGAAGACGGCGCTTCCCGCTACAGATGGAAGGGTCCGGATACCCCAGCGGAAGGGTTCGGATACCCCAGACGGAAGATTTTCTTTGGTTAAACTGCCGGGAGGCTTATTCCATGTACACCCCTATTGAATGGGTAAGATTTCGATCGTCTATGTTTTATTTTATTGCCGTTACAGATGCTAATCGACCCTGCCCTTTGTTGCCACAAACAGTCATGGAGGAAGATGACCAAGGACATCCACTGTCCCGCTCCCCAGCCAGAGGATCATAACTGTGAGAAAGACCCCGGCTTTTGCGAGGATCTGGACATATATATAGAGTTAGATGACGGGGTATTTTATCAAGCGAGCCTTGACGGCTCCGAAGTCGCTATTACCGCCGACTACCCCCGCCTCTATCCCTTCTGCATCGTGAGTATTCAGAGGGCTCTTAAAAGGAAGTCCCTATTTGTACTTTTGCCCATTATACTGATCCAAATTTTAATAGGATCGGTGCTCGGTGGCCCGTACCTCCACCAGGGCAACTTCTACACGGGGTATTCGTTCGAAACGAAAAGGGACCGGGAGTGCTGCAGAAACTTCACAACCGTCCAAGATGTATGTCCGTTTTAATACATGCCCTGGTACGAGTCCAGATTGTTCAAAGTCTCCTTTCTTCTTGATATCAGGAGAAATACGTGGCAGACGGTGGGAAAGCGCCCTGCTAGCCGAATGCCAGCCAATCCGGTGCCGAACTCGTTAACTGGGACGGGAGCCAATGCCATGCCAGTTCCGCCGCCTCATGAGGATTCAGACGACGTATCTATCACGAACTCTGAAGTAGAGAGCGTGATGAATCATTGTCGCCTGAAAGAAGGCATGCATGCTCTGGCCTTTTCTGAGCAAGAATTTACCGCACTCAGTTTGGTGGATCCATACCTCTGAGCGGCACGAGACGAACTTGCCGGAGTCATTCAGCTGTTCTCAAAGGACATATAGTAAAAGTTTTATGCAATTTGTATGGTCATATGCCAGTAGCACCCGAGACTTGAAGCGGTGAAGCAAACCGATTTAAGGATCGATAATATATGCAGGTTCTGAAAGAAAAGAACAGTGTGCTAGCCCAGGAGCTGAGAACAAACCAGACGCAACTTAATGCGGTCACCGCCGAACTGGCGGAAATGAAAAAGATCGCAACGGGCGCGTCCAGGGAGAAAAATCTCGAGGAGGAAAAGAACAAACAATCTGAAGAGATAGAGAGCTTGAGGGCTCAGTTATCGGCCGCTCAACGAGAGAATGAAAAACTGAAGGGCGGCATGTTCAGCATGTCTTCCTCTTTTATCGAGAACCTTCCTAGGTGCTCATGTTTAATCCATAATTCAGAATATCATGACTTTGTTGCTGTAGGTATGTTAACTGGTCGGCCGGAAGAGGAAGTATCCGGATTTGAAGGCGACGTGCTGAAGGAGCTGTCTGCGGTACATGCTCGGGTCGGGAAGACCATGAAGAGTATGGTGAAGGCTTTATGGCCATCTGATACCCCTCCAGAAAGCATGGAGGGCCTGGCAAACCTGTTCAAAGGTGCTCGGTGCCTATTCGAGCCGTGGAAGACATCCGCCTGTCATGAAGGTGCACGAGAAGCCTGGGCCATGGTGAAGACACGCTTCATGAAACTGGATCCGAATCATATGGCCCGAGTGGGACCATAGGGACCGGATGGGAAAGAAATTCCATTAAATTTGGTGTATGATCAAGTAATGATAGCTGAGAAATATTCACAAGAAGACTGTAGGTTAGACAGTCTTATAGATGGAATAGATAAGGAATAGGTTTTTGGTTTAATGTATTAATGAACATTTGTGATCAACCTGTGTCTTTAGCCGAACATGTAAAAAGTTTTGTCATCGCAGGCTTTCAGCTTTAACCTCCAAACCAAAATGGTGGAGTGTTTCCGGATACTTATTCGAAATGAAAAAGAAGTATGTACTATGTCCGGAAACCAGGCAATCCAGTCCTTTTGCTCGAACAAACAAAAAATTGACTTCGGGATGTATGTTATATTACACATGTAAGAAACATCTTCCAAGAAAAATAGTTCCGTTAAGGGTTCCTTTCCATGGGTTGGCATACTATAATTATGCGTGCCGTGGTGTGTGATCCGTAATACGGAAAAACTGTCTTGCAATGTTTTAAAATAGTTGCAATACGGCAACAATCTGTTGTTTGATTGCCGACCAATTATTCCCTTAAGAAGCTAGCTTTCGGCTTCACCCGTTTGAGGTACATGTCTGGATAACCCGGTTGTAACAATCGCAGAGGTGCTCCCTGTCCACGTGTCGAGCGAATGCGGAAAGTCAGGGTATTTTTGCGGATAACACCCCATCCACGCAAGGCAGAGCGCCTATTTAAAGATATTGGATCTTAGATCCAGGCGACACTACGCCGAGAAAATCCCCAGAGACTGCCAGGAGAAACCATTCCAACATGGCTAGCATTCCCAGCTCCTCCTCCCACTCCAGCCCAAAGAGAAGCGAGTGGGAGAAGTGCTCTGTGTCTCATAGTCAACTAGCAAAGTTGCAAACGCAGGGATTTCTTCCTCCCGCGGATCTGGTCCCTGTTCGAGCAGGGTCGACCTCCTTCAATGACTTGACTCAGGCGAAGGACTTCCCCAATCCATCCGGGGGGAGCGAGTGTGCTTCGTCCCCTATCTGCTAAGAGGCGTCGGATTTCCAGTCCATCCGTTCCTCCGAGGGCTTCTGGAATATTATGGCCTCCAGCTGCACAACTTCACTCCCGCCTCTATCCTGCACATCGCAGGTTACGTCGCTCTATGCGAGTTATTTCTGGGGGTTGAACCCCATTTTGAGTTGTGGAGAAAATTGTTTTGTCTTGTCCCGCGTAACCATGAGGGTTCAATATTTGAAGTGGGCGGAGCCGAAGTGTGGCGCATCGCCGATACCGGATACCTGTCCGGCACACCAAGGAGGGCGTCAAAAGAGTGGCCTTCCGAATGGTTCTACATCGAGGACGTTGCACTTCCCGACCCAGTTCGAAAGGGTCTCCCTGAATTTGCAAGCGTTCCGCTAAAGAAACGCCATAGTTGGCGTCCCCGGAGCCTTGAAGAGGATGATAGTGCGGAGGTTCCTCAGCTCCCGGGCATGGTAAAGACGCTCGCTCAGTCCGGATTAACAATGGTTGAGGTAATGGCGACCTCCATAGTGCGAGGGGTTCAGCCGCTTCAATATAGAGGGCTCCCAATGTGGCACTACAACGGGGAGGACGACGCCTCCCGCTGTGGTCGGAAAGGTCCGGACACCCCCACTGCTCTAGGCAAGATATTGGCCGAGCTGTTCAAAGGGGAGGAAGTGGAATTTCTTCGCATCAATCGCAGGGATGGATATTCTATGTATAATCCTCCCAGTTGGGTAAGCCTCAGTCCTTCTGCTTTACTCATCCCGCTTCTCGGATTACCTTTGATAACTTTCTAACCCGCTTGTAACAGCATTGGCGAAAAATCACCGAGGGGTTTTACAGCCCCGCCCCACAGCCTGAGAACCACAACCGGGAGCTGGATCTTGGGTTTGAAGAAGACCCGGATATATTCGTGGTACTCGCGGAAGGGGTGTTTTACCAGGTGAGCTACGATGGAACGAAAGTGGCCATTATCGCTGATTACCCTGGTCTTCTTCCTGCTTCCCACGTAAGTTATCAAGAAAAAGTCTCGCTCGAAAGAGCTTCCTCGCACTGCCTCACCCATCGCACTGCATCGTGCTCCACAGGGGGGGGGGGGCGTTCGGCGCGTCACGCTACTCCGGGGGCGGCTCCAAAGAGGGCGACTCTAGCGCCGAGCAAGGCCTCTAAAAGGAAGGTCGATGAAGACACGACCAGTCCCTCGTCAAAGAGGTAAGGATTTGAAGGTATACTTTAGTAGTCACATCCAACTGCAACTTATACGTTTGTCTGGTACCAGGAAAAAGGTTCACCGGACTATGTCTGAGGGTCCGGCCGGCCGTACTCCCGGCGCCCGGGATTTAAACCCCGTCGGAGAGACGGGAGCAGACATGGGAACAATGCCGGACTGTCCTTCGGCCGAGGGTTCGGAGAATATGTCCGTTACCAACTCGGAAGTGGAGAGCGCCATGAATCATCGGCGCTGTAGGGCGGTCTTACGGGACCCCAAGTTCTCGGAGGAGGCATTCGATGCCTTTAGCTCAGGCGACGCATACATCCGAGCTGCTCGAGATGGGCTTAGAAGAGCCACGAAGCAATATTTGGCGGATGTGGAGGTAAGTTTTCTTTGTCCAAAAAAGGATGATCACATGCCCGTAGCCCCCGAGACTGAAAGGAGTTGGCACAACTGATTTAAGGATCGTTGTACGACCAAGTCCTTACAGAGAAGAATGGCCTGCTAACTCAAGAGCTGGAGCAGTGTCGGGCGCAGCTAAATGCTGCTACCGTAGAACTGGAAAACTGCAAGAAGCTGTCCTCTTGTAACGTTCCCCTCCATTGAGGAACAATAATTGTATACCAACTGTGCTAATACTGCCACTGATCGCATAATAGGGTCGCCTGATCAACTTGAAAAGAAGTTGAAGATCGCCCAAGAGGGAGAAAGAGAGGCAAAGAGGCAACACGCCGCAGGCGAGCGTGTGCTGACCCGCGTCAGGGACAAGAAAAACAAGCTATAGGATTCCAACACTATGTTGGGTGAAGAGTTGAAAGATGTGCAGCCCAGCTAGCCGACTCCGTGAAGGAGAACAAGAAGCTGTGGGGCGGCATATTCAGTATGTTTCCGAACTTTTCTTTTTTTAGGTAGTTCGGAGATAAATGGAACTGATATAGCTATGTTTGCAGGTATATTGACGGGCCGTCCTGAAGAGGAGGTGTCCGGATCATCAAGTGATCTGCTGCAAAGACTGCCGCAAGTGCACGAGCATGCTCGGCTGGCCATGCGGAGTGTTGCCAAGGCCTTATGGCCATCCGACTCCCCTCCAGGAAGTATGGAGGAGCTTGTAGAGCTGTTCAAGGGAGCGCGGCAGCGTATCCGATTATGGAAGATATCAGCCTGCCGAGAGGGTGCGCGAGAGGCCTGGGCCATGGTGAAAACACGATATACCAAGCTGAATCCTAATCACATGTCCCGGGTTGGACCGCTAGGGCCAGATGGGGAAGAAATTCCCGTTAGTTTAGTATATGACCAAGTAGAGGTGCCCGCCAAATATTCCCAACAGGATTGTAAGTTAGACTGCCTGTTAGATGGTATAGAGGAGGAAGTGTTTGAGTCCAAGTGACTATGTACTGTCCCCACCATGTAGAATTCTAGCTGAATTGTATATCATTTGTCATGGCAGACCTTTTCGCTTCAACCTCCGGACCCGAAGGTGCGGAGTGTTTCCGAATACCGTCACGGCCGAATAGGCCGGGGTATGCGTGGAAAACTAAGCGTAGGGGTCATAGTTGCTTGAACAGACAAGTTGTATCCAGCTAGTTATGTTATATTACATTGAGATTGTAAGAAACATCTTCCAGGGAGAATAGTTCCGTTAAGGGTTCCTTTCCCTGGGTGTGTATGCATTAGTAGACATGTCCGAATTGTGATGTGAAAATCACAATGTGTATAGCTTCTGGGGGTTCACAATAGAGTGAGTGCAAAAAACATTTTTCATCCACCGACCGAATATTCCCTTAAGAACGCTGGCTTTCGGCTTCACCCAGTCTGAGGTACACATCCGGATGACCCGACAGTAACAATCGCAGAGGTGCTCCCTTTACCACCTAGCCAAAAGATCGGGAACGTAGGGGTAAGCACAGGAGCCAGGCAACCCAGCTTGGCCAAAACTTAAGTCATATCGATGCATATAATGGTGAAGAAAAGACATACAGGAAAAACGCGCATGTGTGATGAGCTTGACGCTCGGAAAATAATATTAACAAGCTTCTGTTAAAGAAGCCCCCCAGGTATAATGGACGTACATATGTAAAGATGCGTACGTCAGCGGTGTTCGGTCGAGCCGTATGAGAGCTTTAAAGAGGAAAAATAAAGGTGGAAAAGAGAGAAAAAGTAATGGAAACTACAGGGGAGAAGGGGACGAACAAAGAATTCGGCGCTAGGCATCAAACCTTCGGAGTCTGGCCACGTTCCAGGGGTTCGGCTCTAGGCGATTGTCCGATGCATCCCGAAGATGGTACGCTCCGCCGGTAAGAACTTCGTCGATTATGAAGGGACCCTCCCATTTGGGCTTGAGTTTGTCCTTTTTCTTCTCCGGCAAGTGTAGAACAAGTTCGCCAACGTTGTAAGTCTTGGCCCGTACTTCTCTGCTTTGATATCTTCGAGCCTGCTGTTGATAAAATGCTGAATGGGCTTTGGCGACGTCGCGCTCCTCCTCCAAGGCATCTAGGCTATCCCGCCGATCCAACTCGGCCTCTTTCTCTTCGTACATACGCACTCGAGGTGAGTCATGTATAATATCGCAGGGCAACACAGCCTCTGCACCATACACCGTGAAGAAAGGTGTGTATCCAGTAGTATGGTTGGGCGTGGTCCGCAGCCCCCAGAGTACGGAGTCGAGCTCCTCAACCCAGTGCTTGTCTGATTCTTTCAAAGACTGCACTAGCCTGGGTTTGATGCCGCTCATAATAAGACCATTGGCTCGTTCGACTTGACCGTTTGTTTGCGGGTGGTAGACAGAGGCGTAATCGAGCTTAATGCCCAGATTAGCACACCGGGTTTTTACCTCATCGGCTGTGAAATTGGAACCATTGTCGGTGATGATGCTGTGTGGGACACCATAACGGTGCACCACGCCGGATATAAATGCAATCACCGGTCCGGACTCGGCCGTTTTAACTGGTCTAGCCTCTATCCACTTGGTGAATTTATCCACCATGACCAGCAGATATTTTTTCTTATAGCTTCCCCCTTTAAGGGGTCCAACCATGTCCAAGCCCTAGACCGCAAAGGGCCATGTAATGGGGATTGTTCGTAAGATGGTTGGGGGCATATGGCTTTGGCTGGCGAAGAGTTGGCATCCCATGCAGCGCTGGACGAGGTCCTGCGCGTCTGCTTGGGCCATAGGCCAATAAAATCCTGTCCAGAAGGCCTTGCTGACAAGTGCCCTGGCTGCGGTGTGGTTCCCACTGAGACCGGCGTGAATTTCTGCCAAGAGTTGCTGCCCCTCCTCCTCGGAGATACACCTTTGAAGGACTCCGGTAGTGCTTTTCTTGTAGAGCTCTCCTTCGTGAACTTTATAGGCCTTCGAACGCCGGACAATGTGGCGGGCCTCGTTCTGATCTTCTGGGAGCTCCTTCCTATCAAGATAGGCCAAGAATGGTTCGGTCCACGGGGCAATAACTGCCATAATGAGATGGGCCGATGGTGTTATTTCGGTGGCTGAGCCTCAGATGGTATCGGCATGTTCGCTATCTATATTTGTGTTTGGAACGGGATTGTCGTTGTTGTCTCGCCCTTGCCACACCACGGATGGATTAAAGGGCCTTTCGAGGAAGATGTTAGGTGGGACGGGGTCGCGCTTAGCGCCGATGCGAGCAAGGACGTCTGCCGCCTGATTACTTTCGCGGGCGACGTGATGAAATTCGAGCCCCTCGAACCGAGCCGACATTTTAAGACGGCGTTGCGATAAGCTGCCATCTTTAGATCTTTGGCATCAAAGTCTCCATTAATTTGGGATATTGCGAGGTTTGAGTCCCCGCGCACCTCCAGGCGTTGTATGCCCATTGATACGGCCATCCGAAGGCCATGTAGTAAGGCCTCGTATTCGGCTGCGTTGTTGGAGTCTGTGAATAATATTTGGAGTACGTACTGGACAATATCTCCCGTGGGGGACGTTAATACGACGCCCGCTCCTAGCCCCGCCAACATTTTGGAGCCATCGAAATGCATAACCCAGTTGGAATATGTGTCATACTCTTTAGGGAGTTCGGCCTCTGTCCATTCGGCGACGAAGTCAGCCAGTACTTGGGATTTCATGGCTCGACGTGCTTTGTACGTGATGTTGAATGGAAGGAGCTCAATGGCCCATTTGGCAATCCGGCCCGTGGCATCCCGGTTGTTTATTATATCGTTGAGGGGCACTTCAGAACCCACCGTGATTGAACACTCCTGAAAGTAGTGTCGCAATTTTCGAGATGCCATGAAGACTGCATATGCTATCTTTTGATAATGAGGGTACCGGGATTTGCATGGTGTGAGGACGGTGGATACGTAGTATACCGGCTTTTGGAGCGGAAAATTGTGTCCGTCCTGTTCTCGCTCGATGACGAGTACGACGCTCACCACCTGGTGTGTTGCCGATATATATAGGAGCATTGGTTCGCCGACGTTTGGCGCGGCTAGGATTGGGCTGCTTGCCAGAAGGGCTTTTATCTCTTCCAGTCCGGCCGTCACCGCGTCTGTCCACTGGAAGTTATCGGAGTGCCGTAGAAGGTGATAAAGTGGCAGCGCCTTTTCCCCCAACCTGGAGATAAAGCGGCTTAAAGCTGCCACGCACCCAGCGAGTTTTTGGACCTGTTTAAGTTCGGTTGGCGTAGCCAATTGTGACAGAGCTCAGATTTTGGCTGGATTTGCTTCAATTCCTCTATTGGAAACGATGAAGCCCATTAGTTTTCCGGCGGGGACGCCGAAGACGCACTTTTCCGGATTAAGCTCGATGTCATATGTACGGAGGTTGTCGAATGTGAGACGCAAATCGTCTATTAGTGTTTCGACGTGTCTAGTTTTGATGACGACGTCGTCCACGTAGGCCTCCACTGTCTTGCCGATCTGTTTCTCAAGGCATGTTTGGATCATACGCTGGTAGGTGGCGCCGATGTTCTTGAGCCCAAAAGGCATGGTGTTGAAGCAAAACGGCCCGTATGGTGTAATGAATGCTGTTGCGGCTTGATCGGACTCCTTCATTTTGATTTGATGGTATCCGGAATATGCATCAAGGAAGCACAACGAGTCGTGTCCTGCGGTAGCGTCAATGATTTGATCAATGCGAGGAAGGGGGAAGGGATCCTTAGGGCAAGCCATGTTAAGGTCTTTGAAATCGACGCATAGGCGCCAGGATTTATCCTTCTTTGGTACCATTACCAAGTTTGCCAGCCAGTCCGGATGTTTAATATCTCTGATGAATCCGGCCTCGATGAGTTTTGCTAGCTATTCTCCCATAGCTTGTCGTTTGGGTTCGGAAAAGCGCCGCAGTGTTTGTTTGACCGGCTTATATCCCTTCAGTATGTTGAGGCTGTGTTCGGCCAACTCGCGCGGGATTCCTGGCATGTCTGAGGGGTGCCAGGCGAATATATCCCAGTTTTCGCGCAAGAAGTCTCGTAGTGCGGCGTCGACTGTGGGGCTGAGTTGCGCTCCGATAGATACTGTCTTCTTCGGGTCTGTTGGATGGACCTGAAATTTGACTATTTCTTTTGCTGGGTTGAAAGAAGTGGATTTGGGTCGTTTGTCCAGGATCACATTGTCCCTATCCACAGTGGAGCATAGTGCGGTTAATTCTTCGGCCGCAAGGGCCACGGATAATGCCTCGAGGGCGAGGGATGCGGTTTTGTTCTCGGCACGGAGTGCTATATCCGGATCGCTGACGAGGGTGATTATTCCATTAAGCCCGGGCATTTTTAGCTTCATATACTGTGATGCCCGGATAATTAGGCTACCGTAATTCCCTACTAATGGGGCCACATCACCACGATCACTGTTGTTAATCTCCCGATGATTCAATCCTGTTCAAATTCAAAATTCAAAATCAAGGCAAACGATAAAAGTTTTCAAACATTAAAACTAAACTGTTCAAAATGGAACAAATAAATCCTAAGTAATAATGGAGGAGAAACCACACTTTTATAAAAAGTGTAAATACTCTAGAATGAGCAAAACATCATCTAAAACCGATAATTAAATGCTTTTTATAATATATAAAATATTAAACTAATTTATTTGGGAGCCCAAGTTATTGTGACATTAGAATAAGTAGTAACACTATTTTAGGAACTAATTTAGTATTTTATAAAACTATAGTAAATAGAAAGTGAAATAAAACAGTAAAAAGGAAATAGATAAAACAAAACCAAAGCAAATAAATAAATAAAAAGAAAGCCCCCCCACTGGTCCACGATCCAGCTGGCCTCTGGACCCACCAAGCCGGTCCAGTCGGCCCAGCCCCCCCACTTGCGCCCTAACCCTAGCCCTCACCCTCGATGCCCTCGTTCCCTCCCGTGCGCCGCCACACACACACGCGGGTGCGCGCATCACAGAACGCTATGCTCGATCCCCTTCTCTCCCTCCCTCGCTTCCCTTCGGCCTCTCCCACACCTGCACGCACATATCGCGCCAGGGAGAGGAGCTCCTCGCGCCATCCTCTGCTCGGCGGAGGGCCATGGCGCCGCCGCCTCCCCTGCTTGGCCTCCTCCAGCAGCGTTGGAGCAACCCCCTCCCCATCGTCGTCCACGCCGGCACCCGAGCCTGGCGCCCTGTTGCCCTCCGACCGCGCCTCACCGCCAACCAGAGCTACCTCGCCGACTTTGGTGACCCGACGCCGTTGAACCTCGCCGTCGCCCGAAGCCGCCTCGCCGGACCGCTTCCTCACCGGATCTCCTCCCCACCGTCGCTCGTCCCCATCCTCCTCCTCGTCAGACGCCATCGAGCCACGCCGCCCCCTTCCCTGTGCTCCATGTGAGCAACCACCACGATTCCCCTTCTTCCCCTGTTTTCCCTTCTCAGACGCCGTAGTGCCGTGCATGCCTTCCCCGTGCTCACGCCGACCGCGCCCGCCGCACGTGCGAGCTCTGCCCCACCACGTCGCCGCTCGGCCGTCGATGTTGCCGTAGTTCCTGGCCATCCCCGGCCACACCGACACCGTAGATTGATGCACTGCTCCGTCCGCATCGCGTGGAGCCTCACGGCCGTCAAGTTAGTCACCGGAGACATCGCCGGCGTTCCTCCGTTGCGCTCTGTGGCCGCCGTCGTTCGAACCACCGGGTCTGGCACCAACGCGTGGGCCCATGCTGATGTGTTGTGTATTAGTTTGGGCCTAATCTTGTTTAGTGCTAAACCATAACATTAAGCGCTCACTGACCTCTGGGTCTACAGGTTAACTAATTTAACTAAAACTATTAAAAACCCTTGTTAAAATGTGTACCTATGACACATGGGTCCCACTGGCCCCATTGACCAGTCAAACCACTGACTGGGATAACCCAGTCAATGACATGCGGGTCCCACACACACTGTTCACTATTTGACCAAGTAAACAGTTAATGCCGAGTCAGCGGTTGACCAGGCCCACCGCCGCCGTTCGTCTGTCACATGTCCCTAGAATAGCAAACATGCAACAATCCACCTCCGGTTCATCTGTCCGAAAACGCGAAACACCGGGAATACTTTCCCGGATGTTTTCCCCCTTCGCCGGTATCACCTCCTACCGCGTTAGGGCACACTTGGAACCGCTACTTGTTATGTGATGCATCGATATGCATATGTTTGCATTGTATTCATTGTTTCTTCCCCCTCTTCTCTCCGGTAGACTACGAGACTGACGCTGCTGCTAGTACCCCGATCGACTACGGTGTTGACGACCCCTCCTTCTTGCCAGAGCAACCAGGCAAGCCCCCCCTGATCACCAGATATCGCCTATTCTTCTCTATACTGCTTGCATTAGAAGAGTGTAGCATGTTACTCCTTTTGGTTAATCCTATTCTGCTGCATAGCCTGTCATTGTTGCTACAGTTGTTACCCTTACCTGCTATCCTACTGCTTAGTATAGGATGCTAGTGTTCCATCAGTGGCCCTACACTCTTGTCCGTCTGCCATGCTATACTATCGGGCCGTGATCACTAGGGAGGTGATCACGAGTATATACTATATACTTTATATACATAACACATGTGGTGACTAAAGTCGGGTCAGCTCGTTGAGTACCCGCAAGTGATTCTGATGAGGGGGCTGAAAGGACAGGTGGCTCCATCCCGGTAGAGGTGGGCCTGGGTTCCTGACGGCCCCCGACTGTTACTTTGTGGCGGAGCGATAGGGCAGGTTGAGACCACCTAGGAGAGAGGTGGGCCTGGCCCAGGTCGGCGTCCGCGGATACTTAAAAATAACACGCTTAACGAGATCTTGGTATTTGATCTGAGTCTGGCCACTGGCCTATACGCACTAACCAACTACGCGGGAACAGTTATGGGCACTCGACGTCGTGGTATCAGCCGAAGCCTTCGTGACGTCAGCGACGGAGCGGCGCGCACCGGATTGGACTGGAACGCCTGCTAGGCTAGGTCTGCTTCCGGCCGCCCTCGTAACATGCAAGTGTGAATTGGGAGATGGGCCCAGACCCCTGCGCCATAGGATTTAGACCGGCGTGCTGACCTCTCTGTTGTGCCTAGGTAGGGCTGCGACGTGTTGATCTTCCGCGGCCGGGCATGACCCAGGAAAGTGTGTCCGGCCAAATGGGATCAAGCGTGTTGGGTTATGTGGTGCACCCCTGCAGGGAAGTTTATCTATTCGAATAGCCGTGTCCCTCGGTAAAAGGACGACCCGGAGTTGTACCTTAACCTTATGACAACTAGAACCGGATACTTAATAAAACACACCCTTCCAAGTGCCAGATATAACCCGGTGATCGCTCTCTAACAGGGCGACGAGGAGGGGATCGCCGGGTAGGATTATGCTATGCGATGCTACTTGGTGAACTTACCATCTACTCTCTTCTACATGCTGCAAGATGGAGGTGGCCAGAAGCGTAGTCTTCGACAGGATTAGCTATCCCCCTCTTATTATGGCATCCTACAGTTCAGTCTACCGATACGGCCCCTTACACATATACCCATGCATATGTAGTGTAGCTACTTGCTTGCGAGTACTTTGGATGAGTACTCACGGTTGCTTTTCTCCCTCTTTTTCCCCTTTCCTTTCTACCTGGTTGTCGCAACCAGATGCTGGAGGCCAGGGGCCAGACGCCACCGTCGACGACGACTCTTACTACACTGGAGGTGCCTACTACTACGAGCAGGCCACTGACGACGACCAGGAGTAGTTTAGGAGGATCCCAGGCAGGAGGCCTGTGCCTCTTTCGATCCGTATCCCAGTTTGTGCTAGCCTTCTTAAGGAAAATGTGTTTAACTTATGTCTGTACTCAGATATTGTTGCTTCCGCTGACTCGTCTATGATCGAGCACTTGTATTCGAGCCCTCGAGGCCCCTGGCTTGTATTATGATGCTTGTATGACTTATTTATGTTGTAGAGTTGTGTTGTGATATCTTCCCGTGAGTCCCTGATCTTGATCGTACACATTTGCGTGCATGACTAGTGTATGATTGAATCGGGGGCGTCACAAGTTGGTATCAGAGCCAACTGCCTGTAGGAATCCCCCTTCCAAACTCCTTGGCCGAAGTTGACTCTAGTCATTGAAAAACTTTTACTAACATGGCTGTGTGGCTTACGGGCCCACGTCGCCATTGGGTGGTATTAGGATCTTTTATTCCTCGTCTATACTCTGGGACTCTGATCTCTCTTCTATTTGGGTTAAATGATTTTACTAAATCTGACTCTAGGTTCTCGTAACTACTTCCTCCCGGAGAGCCCCTTATTACAAATGATTGCCGGCTGCACCAGAAGATTTCGGAGATAATCTCCGATATTCTCTCCAGACCTTGTGCCCATTGCTTTTGCAATTCCCTACCACCGAAATATCACTATGGATAAATACTTACACCTGTCGTCCTTACTTTTACTCCCAGTTGATCTTGTTATTACAAGATCACTTGAAATCCTCTCTATTGTTCCGAGAATATTTTGAGCTTACTGCCCTGCAGTTCTTGCCTCATGAAACCCCCTACGGATAATTCCTCGCACCTGCGAGTATCCGTTCTTCCCCTGTTATTCTTATGGTGCACAAGATACATTAAGACGTTATCTCATCTTCCGGTAATCCTCTGTCCGCTATTGCTCTGCAGTTGTGTGCTTGCATTTTGGTTGTGTTCCTAAGACGAGCAATATTCATTTAGTATCCTTTGTCATTATCATTTCGAGTCTCTTGATTCAACATGTTGCGAATGCTCGCGACCCTCAATCGGACCCTAAAATTCATCCTTCTGGCTCAGATGTCATTTTGAACATGAGCTGGTTCTCGACCAATCAAATTACCGTCGATTGTACCCCTAAGTCTATTGAACTTATCCACCCTTGATCAGAGCATCTGGTTCTGAACCTTCGATTTGGAAATCATAATTCCTTTGATACCTAAGCATTGAATCATTCAGATGTTCTATGATCTGATGCCCTTGCATTCTTTCTTCAACTGGTAGTGTGCCGATGCTCACATCAGCTCCGTTATGAACCATTAAGTCCTTTGTTGAATTATTATCCGAAAGTGTCCTTCACATCCAAAATTCTTGTGAGTTCTTTCCCTGATATATAATGCCTTCGGTAAATTGTATCTTCTACCTTGTCGAACATGCTCTGCCATCGAGCTTGTGCTGTTTACCCCTGAAGTTTGTGGTATATGTTCTAAGAGGCCCTGATGGATTGAACCTACGCCTTTTCTAATCTGTGTGAACCCGGAAACTACTACGGGTCATACTCTGCTGTTGTTATGTCAGATAAAATTTCAACACTACAACTTTGTTGAAGGCGAGAAGTGAATGAAAGGTTATGCATTAGAGAAGTGGGAGTCGACCTTGAACTTTGTGTTCATGCCCATGGACACGATGTAGATCCTATCATGGAAGCTTCTTGTAATAATAACTATTTCCTTGATAAATATCATCTGGTATCTGTGAATTGATCCTTTGTAACCGTGGTTCCGACCATGATTGTTCTCCTTTGATTCTATTTCTCGGACAAGATAAAGTACTTGCCTTCTGCAGATCAGTACGCCTGCCCAACCTTTATTTTGTTCTACCTTCGAGTATTACCCCCTTGGTATCTCGAGATTATCTTGGAATTGCATAACTTACTATGAGTTCTTCATCAAGTACTACATTCTCACTGATTACAATTTTTCATGGGCTCTGAGTTATTAAACACTCAAAGACACCGATAACTGAACCGAGTTCACACTACGGTTCAACAACCCTTAGTAATCTTCTTTAAGTACGAGTTTGTACCCGATCACGCCATTCCTAGCCTGTTTGGCTATATCATCGTCGTAATGATTTTAACTGTGCTACCTGGTCCTTATTCCCAGAGCACCACTTTTGACAATGAGCTAAGCTTACGTCGATTTTCCTCGTCTTATCATTCACCTCGAACAACAAGCTTGATTCCGAATTGGTGTCGTATTCGTGGTTCCAATAATCTTTGGTTGCATCAGTCCTTTTGCTTGATGCAGTTGTTGTTCGATTGCTTCTTCGTGGAGCCTCTCGACAAAATTTGTCGTGATCATCATCAACATTTTGAATCCTTCCAGGATATCAATTGGATTCATGATGTTAAGTGCTATCCTCGTTCCTTGTAATTTGAGTTACCACTGTGAACATCCTTACCTTCTTTTCATCACAAACTTTTTCATGTTATGGATACAACTTGCTATCCAGCTTGTATTATGTTTTACCTTGTAATAATACTAGCTTTTATGACAGGGATGTTGTGACAATTGCTCCACCTCTTACTTATTCTTGGTATAGTGATACTTCTCACCCTCACCATTCTTTCTTGGTACCCGTGTTGTTTCCAACCGGTATACCGACAATTGAACTATGATGTGTGAATTCAAAACTTCTAGCAACCCTATTGCTTTGAAGTGAATGGTTGAGTTTCATTCTAATTCTTTTGTTCATTAAGTCACCATTCTAACATTGATCGTGCAATCCAGCCCATATTTCGGGTGCACCTTTCAACCATTGTTTAATTGTGTATGTTTCCCTCGAGCATACATCATTATATCATCATATCTGACAGATGTTATCTCCTTGTTCACATAAGTGTGGAAATCCCTCTTTTTGGAAATCTCAAGGAATTGTCGCTGAGTCCATCAGCCACCTCCTCACCTCTTCTTGATTTAATGATGAACTCTTGTTTTGGAACTCGCTCTTATAGTTCATTTCCCGAGAATCTTACATTGTCATCTCGTCAATTTGTGTTGCACCTTTTCTTCTCAGACATCATGAGTCTAAGGTATGCTGACACCAATTAGATCTAAATCTCGGTTAGATATGATTGTTGGAGCATATTTTCTAGAGTTATAGCATTGGACCTCATATGACCCGATAAGGTGAAGTCATGCCTAGCACACCTGGCCGGAGGACCTAATGTTATAGTTTTCCTTTTTAGCAAGGTTATCCATTCTTCCATGAGAAATGGTAAGACTTATTCTACAAGTTGTTCCTGATGAATCCTTCGTGTATCCAAAGTCCGACCTTTGCTTGAAGATCATGTCAATGCTATCCCGAAGCATGTCTGTGGTACTCCGATTTTCATCAAGAACATTTGTAGCCCAATGCTAAATGTTTATTGCTCAGTTATCCAAACACCGTCGTATGGGTAATTTCATGAAATTTCTCTCCCCTTACCTAACGGGTTTTCTACATTATATCCTGTCATGGATATCATGCTCTGCTTGTCCTTGGGAAGGATATACCCCTGAAATATGTGTTTTTAACACATTTTCCTTTCCATTGATTTGTTTAATCTTCCTTGTGATCCATATGATCTAAGCAGTAATATTCTTTTGCTTATGTAAACACCTTGGTATACAACCGTGTCAGTAAGACCCTGTTGCATTTGTCGATAGCATTCTGGTAACCACCAATGGATGAGAACCTTGCCTATTGGTCCGCCTCGTTCAACGAGCAGGGAAATGGTTCTCTTCGTCCCTCGCCCTTGGTACCTATGTTGTTGCTGACATAACTGGCAGGCTACCCTCTGACATGCCTTGCTATCATGACCATGCAAGATATCACCACTCCTCCTACTTTTATCCCACATGGTGGGGCCATAACCCATAGTTCCACAGGATCGAAACCTGACTCTCCTGTACACCCCCTGTTCCTAAAGTTATCCCTCGCGCGTGGCCTCGTATGTAATTCACGTGCCACCGTCCTAGTGATCTATTCTGGTATCAGACGCAATACTTATTCCCGTTGCTCTGGACCCTCTTTCACACTTTGTTTCAGGCATCGAACGATTGCCTACCCGCTTGAAACTTCTCATGGTACCTCCTTACTTTACTCTCGATATTTTCTTAAAGTTTCAGTTCGAGAGTTACTTTCCGCCACCTTCCCCGATGTTTGCTACCAGATAGTCCACCTTAAAGGGGTCCATTCTCCTGGAATATACCCACCCTTTATTCTTTCGTAAGTACGATGTAGTTCCCGAAGAAAGGATGCCGACTTCGTCATGATGACTTGAAGCAGAGAAATGAAGACCTCAAGTAGTGGATCGACCTCTTTGAGAAGAGTAACCAAGACCAAGAAGACTCGTTAGAATTCGTAACCAGATCTTTCCTTCTTACTCCATCTCCTAAATCTCGGGACGAGATTTCTTGTAGTGGAGGAGAATTGTGATGCCCGGATAATTAGGCTACAGTAATTCCCTACTAATGGGGCCACATCACCACAATCACTGTTGTTAATCTCCCGATGATTCAATCCCGTTCAAATTCAAAATTCAAAATCAAGACAAACGATAAAAGTTTTCAAACATTAAAACTAAACTGTT
Source organism: Triticum aestivum (assembly GCF_018294505.1). Taxonomy (NCBI): domain Eukaryota; kingdom Viridiplantae; phylum Streptophyta; class Magnoliopsida; order Poales; family Poaceae; genus Triticum; species Triticum aestivum. The sequence goes on along the minus strand of NC_057802.1, from coordinate 476,757,149 downwards.
CAAAATGGAACAAATAAATCCTAAGTAATAATGGAGGAGAAACCACACTTTTATAAAAAAGTGTAAATACTCTAGAATGAGCAAAACAGCATCTAAAACCAATAATTAAATGCTTTTTATAATATATAAAATATTAAACTAATTTATTTGGGAGCCCAAGTTATTGTGACATTAGAATAAGTAGTAACACTATTTTAGGAACTAATTTAGTATTTTATAAAACTATAGTAAATAGAAAGTGAAATAAACCAGTAAAAAGGAAACAGATAAAAGAAAACCAAAGCAAAAAAATAAATAAAAAGAAAGCCCCCCCCATTGGGCCACGATCTAGCTGGCCTCTGGACCCACCAAGTCGGTCCAGTCGGCCCAGCCCCCCCACTTGCGCCCTAACCCTAGCCCTCACCCCCGATGCCCTCGTTCCCTCCCGTGCGCCGCCACACACACGCGCGCGCGTGCGCGCATCACAGAACGCTATGCTCGATCCCCTTCTCTCCCTCCCTCGCTTCCCTTCGGCCTCTCCCACACCTGCACGCACATATCGCGCCAGGGAGAGGAGCTCCTCGCGCCATCCTCTGCTCGGCGGAGGGCCATGGCGCCGCCGCCTCCCCTGCTTGGCCTCCTCCAGCAGCGTTGGAGCAACCCCCTCCCCATCATCGTCCACGCCGGCACCCGAGCCTGGCGCCCCGTTGCCCTCCGACCGCGCCTCACCGCCAACCAGAGCTACCTCGCCGACTTTGATGACCCAACGCCGCTGAACTCGCCGTCGCCCGAAGCCGCCTCGCCGGACCGCTTCCTCGCCGGATCTCCTCCCCACCGTCGCTCGTCCCGATCCTCCTCCTCGTCGGACGCCATCGAGCCACGCCGCCCCCTTCCCTGCGCTCCATGTGAGCAACCACCACGATTCCCCTTCTTCCCCTGTTTTCCCTTCTCAGATGCCGTAGTGCCGTGCACGCCTTCCCCGTGCTCACGCCGACCGCGCCCGCCGCACGTGCGAGCTCTGCCCCGCCACCCCCGCTCGGCTAGCCTCAACCTGGCGCGCGCCTGACCACCCGCAGCGCGCTCGCCCGCCCGCGCGCGACCACGTCGCCGCTCGGCCGTCGATGTTGCCGTAGTTCCTGGCCATCCCCGGCCACACCGACACCGTAGATTGATGCACCGCTCCGTCCGCATCGCGTGGAGCCTCACGGCCGTCAAGTTAGTCACCGGAGACGTCGCCGGTGTTCCTCCGTTGCGCTCTGTGGCCACCGTCGTTCGAACCACCGGGTCTGGCACCGACGCGTGGGCCCATGCTGATGTGTTACGTATTAGTTTGGGCCTAATCTTGTTTAGTGCTAAACCATAACATTAAGCGCTCACTGACCTCTGGGTATACAGGTTAACTAATTTAACTAAAACTATTAAAAACCCTTGTTAAAATATGTGCCTATGACACATGGGTCCCACTGGCCCCATTGACTAGTCAAACCACTGACTGGGATAACCCAGTCAATGACATGCGGGTCCCACACACACTGTTCACTATTTGACCAAGTCAACAGTTAATGCTGAGTTAGCGGTTGACCAGGCCCACCGCCACCCTCATTAGAACAACCCTGGGTACACTTCTCTATGTACCCATAGCAATTAAGTATTTATTATTTTATTATTTTTCGAATTAAATTAAATTCAGTAAATTTAGAAATTCATTTAAACTTTAGAAATTCATATAAAATAAACTGTAACTCGGATGAAAATAATTTATACATGAAAGTTGCTCAGAACGACGAGACGAATCCAAATACGCAGTCCGTTCGTCTGTCACATGTCCCTAGAATAGCAAACATGCAACAATCCACCTCCGGTTCATCTGTCCAAAAACGCGAAACACCGGGAATACTTTCTCGGATGTTTTCCCCCTTTGCCGGTATCACCTCCTACCGCGTTAGGGCACACTTGGCACCGCTACTTGTTATGTCATGCATTGATATGCATATGTTTGCATTGTATTCATTGTTTCTCCCCCCTCTTCTCTCCGGTAGACTACGAGAATGATGCTGCTGCTAGTACCCCGATCGACTACGGTGTTGACGACCCCTCCTTCTTGCCAGAGCAACCAGGCAAGCTCCCCGCCTTGATCACTAGATATCGCCTATTCTTCTCTATACTGCTTGCATTAGAAGAGTGTAGCATGTTACTGCTTTCGGTTAATCCTATTCTGCTGCATAGTCTGTCATTGTTGCTACAGTTGTTACCCTTACCTGCTATCCTACTGCTTAGTATAGGATGCTAGTGTTCCATCAGTGGCCCTACACTCTTGTCCGTCTGCCATGCTATACTATCGGGCCGTGATCACTAGGGAGGTGATCACGGATACATACTATATACTTTATATACATAACACATGTGGTGACTAAAGTCGGGTCAGCTCGTTGAGTACCCGCAAGTGATTCTGATGAGGGGGCTGAAAGGACAGGTGGCTCCATCCCGGTAGAGGTGGGCCTGGGTTCCTGACGGCCCCCGACTGTTACTTTGTGGCGGAGCGACAGGGCAGGTTGAGACCACCTAGGAGAGAGGTGGGCCTGGCCCAGGTCGGCGTCCGCGGATACTTAAAAATAACACGCTTAACGAGATCTTGGTATTTGATCTGAGTCTGGCCACTGGCCTATACGCACTAACCAACTACGTGGGAACAGTTATGGGCACTCGACGTCGTGGTATCAGCCGAAGCCTTCGTGACGTCAGCGACGGAGCGGCGCGCGCTGGATTGGACTGGAACGCCTGCTAGGCTAGGTCTGCTTCCGGTCGCCCTCACAACGTGCAGGTGTGCAATGGGAGATGGGCCCAGACCCCTGCGCCATAGGATTTAGACCGGCGTGCTGACCTCTCTGTTGTGCCTAGGTAGGGCTGCGACGTGTTGATCTTCCGCGGCCGGGCATGACCCAGGAAAGTGTGTTCGGCCAAATGGGATCAAGCGTGTTGGGTTATGTGGTGCACCCCTGCAGGGAAGTTTATCTATTCGAATAGCCGTGTCCCTCGGTAAAAGGACGACCCGGAGTTGTACCTTGACCTTATGACAACTAGAACCGGATACTTAATAAAACACACCCTTCCAAGTGCCAGATATAACCCGGTGATCGCTCTCTAACAGGGCGGCGAGGAGGGGATCGCCGGGTAGGATTATGCTATGCGATGCTACTTGGTGAACTTACCATCTACTCTCTTCTACATGCTGCAAGATGGAGGTGGCCAGAAGCGTAGTCTTCGACAGGATTAGCTATCCCCCTCTTATTCTGGCATTCTGCAGTTCAGTCCAGCGATACGGCCCCTTACACATATACCCATGCATATGTAGTGTAGCTACTTGCTTGCGAGTACTTTGGATGAGTACTCACGGTTGCTTTTCTCCCTCTTTTTCCCCTTTCCTTTCTACCTAGTTGTCGCAACCAGATGCTGGAGCCCAGGGGCTAGACGCCACCTTCGACGACGGCTCTTACTACACTAGAGGTGCCTACTACTACGAGCAGGCCGCTGACGACGACCAGGAGTAGTTTAGGAGGATCCCAGGCAGGAGGCCTGTGCCTCTTTCGATCCGTATCCCAGTTTGTGCTAGCCTTCTTAAGGCAAAATTGTTTAACTTATGTCTGTACTCAGATATTGTTGCTTCCGCTGACTCGTCTATGATCGAGCACTTGTATTCAAGCCCTCGAGGCCCCTGGCTTGTATTATGATGCTTGTATGACTTATTTATGTTGTAGAGTTGTGTTGTGATATCTTCCCGTGAGTCCCTGAGCTTGATCGTACACATTTGCGTGCATGACTAGTGTACGATTGAATCGGGGGCGTCACATATACCCATAATGAGGTACAACTTGAACGCGCGTGAAGGCCTCTCGCCCTAACAAGGCATGATATCCACTGTTAAAAGGGGCCACCTGGAAAGTTATTTCTTCGGACCGATTCCGGCATGCCGAATACCACATGAAGTGTAATTTTTCCCGCACATCGCGCTTCCCGACTGGGAATGATACCTCGAAAGGTTGTGCTGCTTTTCTCGATGCGGCTCCTGTCTATTTCCATCTTGTGGAGCGTGTCGTCATAAATGAGGTTTAGTCCACTGCCGCCGTCCATGAGGACTTTTGTAAGTCGAAAACCGTCCATGATGGGACTGAGGACTAACGCGGCTGGCGCTCGGACTATTCTATATTTGGGTTCATCACTGGCATTAAAGGTTATGGCCGTGTCGTTCCAGGGGTCAATTGCAGCGACCTGGCAGACTTCGGCGAGATCGCGCAATGCCCTTTTACGCTTATTGTTAGAAGCGAATGTCTCTAAGACCGTCAATACCCTTGCGTCGTCGTTTTCTGGAGGGTGCTGTTCTGGGATGTCCTTGATAAGGATGTCCTCACCGCTCTTGGCTACTTGCTGAAGTATCCAACATGCTCTAAGGTTGTGGGTTGCCACGGTGTCTGGTGTTGTATGCATTTTGCATGGGCCGTTAAGCCATCCCTCCAGAACGGTGCCGTGCCGCGTGATGGGTTTATGTTTTTTGGCTGTTGGGCTGGGCGTGCCACGGGGGTGCGTCCTCTTCGTTTTTATGAGGCGTTGAATTGGGATCGACGGTTCCCAGCAAGCTGCCTGAGTTTTCCAGGCGCTTTCCATCGCGCAGTACTTGTGTACAATAGTTGCTAAGTCAACAAGCTTTAGTATGCGGTGGCGATTGGTGGCGTTCAGGATACCTTCGTCCGCGCAGTTGTTGCAAAATGCTGCTATCGCGTCTTTGTCGCGGCAATCCTTTACCTTATCTTTGACAAGGAGGAATCTGGCCTAGAAGTGGTGGACCGTTTCCTGAGACTGTTGTATGATGCTCATGAGAGCGTCTATGTACGGGTGGGTGGGTGGAATTAAATCCGAACCCTGACCCGATTTTGGATCCAGAGTTTGAAGATCAACCGGACCTGACAGTTCGGGCTCCGGGATATCGGCTGATTTTTTAGGCTCATCGTCCGACTCTATGTTTGAAGGACGAGACATGCCTTTCTGCCGGAGAATATCCGGCCCTTCAGAGATCCAAACATAGTTTGTCTTCAGTATAGCAGAAGAGTTATTCTGCTCCTCGACTACCGCCATCTGGTGGGTGATCGGCGGAGTTTTAATTTCTCTCTGATCGGGTTTAAGCCCAACCCGATCATAGTCTGTAGCGAACCCCAAGGCGGTCATGCGATCCAGGAGCTCATTCAATGACGATAACTCCGTTGGATCCATCCGAGCGGAGTATTCGGGATCAACACGGAGGCGATTTTTGACGACTTGAGAGGTCATCGTCGGCTTAAGGGCCGAACTGGCGGTGATGACGAAGCCGCCCAGCCGGAGGGTTTGGCCTGGGGCCAGGGCTCCTCCGGAGATGATATTATCCTTGACGACAAGGCGAGCCATCAACCCTTTTGGCGACGGCACAGTGGAACTCTCAATGAAAGCACCAATGTCGGTGTCAAAACCGGCGGATCTCGGGTAGGGGGTCCCGAACTGTGCGTCTAGGGTCGATGGTAACAGGAGACGGGGGACACGATGTTTACCCAGGTTCGGGCCCTCTCTGTGGAGGTAATACCCTACTTCCTGCTTGATTGATCTTGTTGAATATGATTGTTACAAGAGTTGATCTACCACGAGATCGTAATGGCTAAAACCCTAGAAGTCTAGCCTGTATGACTATGGTAATGAGTATCCGTCTATCTGGACTACGCTCTCCGGTTTATATAGACACCGAAGAGATCTAGGGTTACATGGAGTCGGTTACATAAGAGGGAATCTACATAGTCGGTTGCCAAGCTTGCCTTCCACGCCAAGTCGAGTCCAATCCGGACATGAGTACAATCTTCGGTCTTCATATCTTCACAGCCCATCAGTCCGGCCCAAAGGATAACAGGCCGGATGCCCGAGGACCCCTTAGTCCAGGACTCTCTCAGTCATCGCGGAGCCCACGGCAACGTCACCACCAGAGCCTTTGGCAGGCGAAGACTACTTTTGTCAAGATAACTTGTACTAGTTGTCTCCCTTCAAAATTGGCCGTTGTGGGATCCCTTCCCGCCTACATTTGGGAAGAGGACCGGGGCCTCTATAAATAGGACTAGCCACCACCATAAGAGGCAACTGATCTGGGACCGGATCCATTCCACAAAGACCATCCTCACCAGCTCATAGAGCTCAAGAACACCTCTCCTTCGGAGGCTGTTCACCCATTGTACTAGTTCATCCTCAGCCCACGAGGCAATCCACCACCACCACACTGGAGTAGCGTATTACACCTCGCGGTGGCCCGAACCAGTATAAATCTCTGTGTCTCGTGTTCTTTGGGTTCGTCGAGCTAGGCCGTGGAATCGTTGGGTAGGCAGGCTGGGGAGAGAGAGTCCTTCATGTGCACCCCAGAGTTCGAACCTCTCAAGGGTCTACGGAGCCTTGAATTCGACATTTGGCGCGCCAGGTAGGGGTGCGCCGAAGCTCCGTCGCTTCGCCTGCTTCGCCTTCCCGACCGGCTCCCATGGCCGGCGCCGCTCCTCCGACTGGATCGACGGACACACGTGACGGTGCCATGGGCCTCCGGGCCCACACCCCCGCCTTGCGGCAAGTGCAGTGGCCGCACAAGTTCAGGCCGGAGATGCCACCTCGCTATGACAGTGCAGCGGATCCTTCGGCCTTCTTGCTAGCGTATGAGGAGGCCGTTTTAGAAGCTGGAGGCGACGACAAGGTCATGGCCAACTGGTTCCCCCTCACTGGCGCGCCGCGCGCCTGGCTGCTCAACCTGCCAGGATCTTCTGTGGCTTCCTGGGAGGAGCTATGTGGCCTTTTCATCGCACGCTTCGCGGCACCAGCACCCCTCGCTGTTGCGACCGTCCTCGGTGGCTCGCGGGCACCGCCCTCGGACCACCATGTCAAGCAGTTCTTCCGCCAGATTGGTGCTGCCTCTGTGCAGCAGGGAGCCCCTCCGGGATGGGCGCCGCCCAAGGCCGACCTCACCTTCGACTCGGAGGACCACCCCGCAACCACTGTTGGCTCGGGTGCGCTCCCGATGCTCTGCACACCCACCATCTGCAACGTAGCAGTGACCAAGACCCTCATCGACGGTGGAGGTGGCCTCAACATGCTCTCCATGGAAGCTTTCGGCTTGCTTCACGTACCATACGGCCGGCTCCGCCCCACCAAGCCTTTCTCCGGAGTCGGCAGCGGTTTCACCAGCCCCTAGGGCAAATCCGCCTCCCGATCACCTTCGGCACCCGCGACAACTACCGCACTGAGCTTATCGACTTCGACATCGCCCGCATCAGCATCCCATACAACGCCATCCTCGGGTACCCTGCCCTGGCTCAGTTCATGGCAGTGACCCATCCGGCCTACAACCTCATGAAGATGCCGGGAAGCAGCGGCGTCCTCATCGTGGCCGGGGACACCAAAGAAGCCCTGACGGCTCTCAAGCTCGCAATCATGGCCGCCGCGGCAGCACGCCCGGGCGACGGAGCCGCCCCAGGGGCTAAAAGGGCCGCGCCAGCGAAAAAGAAACAGTTGTTTACTCAAGATCGGGCCAAGACAAAGCAAGTACCGATCGAGGAGGACGGGGCCTCAGGAGCCACCTTCACCATAGGCGCCGACCTCGACCCGAACCAAGAAGAGGAACTGGTGAAATTCCTGCGTGCGAACAAGGAGGTATTCGCCTGGGAGCCCAAGCAGCTGGTGGGGGTCCCAAGGGGGGGGGTAACCGAACATCACTTAAGGGTGTGCCCCAATGTGCGCCACGTGAAGCAAAAGGCGCGACGACAGTCCACGGAGAAGCAGTCCTTCATCGTCCAGGAAACCCACAAGCTACAGGCGGCGGGTGTCATCCGCGAAGTCCGGTACCCAGAGTGGCTGGCGAACCCCGTCGTCGCGCCCAAGAAAGGTGAAAGAAATATGCCCTAGAGGCAATAATAGAGTTGTTATTTATATTTCCTTATATCATGATAAATGTTTATTATTCATGCTAGAATTGTATTAACCGGAAACTTAGTACATGTGTGAATACATAGACAAACAGAGTGTCACTAGTATGCCTCTACTTGACAAGCTCGTTGAATCAAAGATGGTTAAAGTTTCCTAGCCATAGACATGAGTTGTCATTTGAATAACGGGATCACATCATTAGAGGATGATGTGATTGACTTGACCATTCCGTTAGCTTAGCACTTGATCGTTTAGTTTGTTGCTATTGCTTTCTTCATGACTTATACATGTTCCTATGACTATGAGATTATGCAATTCCCGAATACTAGAGGAACACTTAGTGTGCTATCAAACGTCACAACGTAACTGGGTGATTATAAAGATGCTCTACAGGTGTCTCCGATGGTGTTTGTTGAGTTGGCATCGATCGAGATTAGGATTTGTCACTCTGAGTATCGGAGAGGTATCTCTGGGCCCTCTCAGTAATGCACATCACTATAAGCCTTGCAAGCAATGTGACTAATGAGTTAGTTGCGGGATGATGCATTACGGAACGAGTAAAGAGACTTGCCGGTAACGAGATTGAACTTGGTATTGAGATACCGATGATCGAATCTCGGGCAAGTAACATACCGATGACAAAGGGAACAATGTATGTTGTTATGCGGTTTGACCGATAAAGATCTTCATAGAATATGTAGGAACCAATATGAGCATCCAGGTTCCGCTATTGATTATTGACCGGAGATGAGTCTCGGTCATGTCTACATAGTTCTCGAACCCGTAGGGTCCGCACGCTTAACGTTCGGTGATGAACGGTATTATGAGTTTATGTGTTTTGATGTACCGAAGGTAGTTCAGAGTCCCGGATGTGATCACGGACATGACGAGGAGTCTCAAAATGGTCGAGACATAAAGATTGATATATTGGACGGCTATGTTCGGACACCGGAAGTGTTCCAGGAGGTTTCGGATAAAACCGGAGAGCCACTACAAAAAAATACACTTCTGTGACGATACGTGTTTGTCACAGTAGGTCGCGTTTTTTGTCATGCATGTACATCCATGACAAATTTACGACAGAATCAAGATAGTCATACCTGTGCTATCATAGAAGTGTTCCATGACATTACCAAAATTATCATCACGGAAGTGTCCACTTCCATGACGATAAATCGCGCGTCATAGAAGTGCTTTCGTCAAGGGTGACCGACACGTGGCATCCACCGTAACGGAACGCCGTTAAGCTATCGGGTCGGGTTTGGATCCGATAACCCGTTAACAGCCCCGACCAGTGGGGATTTTCCACGTGTAAAATCATCATTGGCTAGAGGAAACACGTGTCGGCTCATAGTTGGGACAGATGTCATCCACTCACTGGACAGAAGGCGCCTATGATACGTCGACACGTGGCACGACCCAACAGTGGCCCATTCCTGTGAAAAGTCCGGCCCGTTTGACTTGGTCAAAAGCTAGCGGGCCGGCCCATGGAAAGCCTGTTAACGGCCTGTTCGCATATAGCCCATTTACAGCCCGCTAACCCAAGGCCCGTTACGCCCTATCCGAATTAGGCCCAGTAGCGTCATCTGGGCCATCCAATATGATTCCAGCCCATTTTCACTTCTGGCCCATGTATAGCCCATGACGTCTTTCGGCCCATATGAGGCCCTTTGTAACTCTTGGCCCATTAGCGGCCCGTGCTGAAACTGACCCGTAATGAACAGTGTATTACTTTACACCCATTAACGGCCCGTGGTGAAACTGACCCGTAATGAACAGTGTATCACTTTATACCCATTAACGGCCCGTTATTCCGTTGGGCCGTTTCCAGCCCAAGTTAACTTTCGGCCTTCTGAGGGCCCATTTATTCTTGGGCTCATTTGCAGCATTCGGTTACTTACGACCCATTACTGTCATTTTCTGCTTGTGGGCCAAATTCAGCCCGTCGTTACAGTCGGCCCGTTTGTGGACCGTTAGTCTGTTGGGCCATTTTCATAGCATCACCAAATACGGCCTATTAACGATGGCCCGTTATGGTCGGCCCATGAACGGACGATTCCAACTCTAGCCCGTTTACGGCCATAATGCGGTCTGTTTGGCCCATGTTTGGCCAATCGATCATACGGCCCGTATAAGGCCCATTGATGATACGGCCCGCAGAAGGCCCATTGTTTCTACGGCCCATAGAAGGCCCATTGTTTCTACGGCTCGTAGAAGGCCCACTGTTTCTACGGCCAGTAGGAGGCCCAGTGTCACTACAGTAAATATTAGCCCATGGTTATTGTGGCATAGTTTTAAAAAATAGGTTATTGCAGCCACTAGCTAACCGCGGAAAAAGAACTGCAATGACTACAAGCAAACAAATAAACAAGACAACAAGGAAATAAATAAGCAAGCAACTAACGCTAGGCTATCACGACTATTACACATATTACATCCACTGGGCATCAAAGTTCGCCACCAGTGCAAATATAGGGAACAAAGCAGCATATCATATACACTGGTTGTGAAAGTTGGCGACCAGCGCAAATAAACGCCGCAGCAAAACAAATCCAGAACTGAAACCACTTCAGAAGATCTCAAGAAACAATATCCTGGGTACCCATAATGCTGGCAAGATGCTTAGCAAGCTTATTAACTTTCTCTTGTTTGGCGCTTAAATCCTCCAGCGCTTGCTGTTGCACCAGAAAATATGCATCTGAATTCTATAGGGACTTCCTCAGTCCTTCAGCTTCCTGTCGCAGCACATCTGATCGATGTCTTTCAACTTGAAGTTGAGACTCAAGAAGACGAACTGATTCAGGCAGCGAGTTCGAAGAGCTTCTGCCAGCAGTAGTGGCCAGTAACTCGAACACTACATCAAGACAGGACTTTTGGGTTCCCTCACTGTCGTCAAGATAGTTTTTATCAGCTTTCTTGGAGACCAACAGGGATGTCTCACTATCTTGAACCTTATCTGCATTACTTCCTTTACCATTGGATAATGCGGTACTATTCTCCAATATTTTGTCCGCATTCTAAATGAGAAACAAGCAGACACATCACATGTTTACCATGTTGTATATGAAACTCATTTTGGTAAATGAGTTAAGTAGTAAAGTGGACAGGATAACAGCATGAAACAAACATATATCTATGTACCATGGTCACTTTATGGTCTATATCATTCTAGTTTTTGTTGCCAAATCAAGATAGAGACATAGTTCAAATAATATTTGTTCAAGACAAAGCAGAATAGACAGAATATAAGTGTGGGTAACTATAGAGCAATAACAACACTTGTAATGCGCATGACATGAGAACATAAATGTTTATTCAATTGAAACTAAAATCAACATAGAGCAGGTTACAACAGTAAACCAGTGAAAGAAACAGGTTTAAAACATACCTGTTGTGCCATTGGAGTTTCAATTCCATCCTTCAAATTTGAAAATAGTTGGTATGAGTAAATACAGTAATGCAAGAGCAAAGGAGTATGAACCATAGCTACAGAACCTGACCTGAGAAAAAAATCTTCTCCTTTAAGCGTTGAGTTGGGATTCGGAGTGGTGGTCCTCGTGCTTTGGGCACTGCAGTTCCCTTACTAACTGCTCGTGTTTGGGTGCTCTGTGGTGGAGACGGTGCTGTGTCAACTGGAACTGGGTTATTATCTGCCGGGGTTGGGGTTAGAAGGGGTGTAGCCGGTTCTCTGTCCAACTGGGTAGGGGTACAATCTGCGAGAGTCTGGGTTATGTGTGGTGGATCTGGTCCTTGGGCAAGTACAACCGTGGTTCTATCTGCATCAACTGGTAGCACTATCTTTTATGAAGACCGTGTTGTTACTCCCTTAGATACTGCCATCACGCTCTCCAATTCAAATGGCTGATAAACAAGAAAAGTAATTGAAAGTATAGACATTGTATGATAGACAGGTGCAATGGATAGTGGGGAATAAAAGAGGGCATGAAATAATTCATATTTATGTTGTCTAACCAAACATGATAGCATGACACAATTTCACATATATGATGGCTAACTAAACAGGATAGCATGACACAATTTCACATTATGATGGCTAACTAAAAAAGATGGAAAGACATAGTTCAAAATATGAGACTATGTAAACAGGATGACATGACATAACTATATAATGTGTTTATTAAATAGGTTGGCATGCCATAATTTACATACATTCACGGATAGAATGCCATAATTCAAAATATGATGACTGTAAACACTAAACAGGATGAGATGATATAACTATATGATGTCTTTATTAAATGGGTTGCCATGCCATAATTCAGATAGATGATGTGTATGTACTATGTAAACATGATGGCATGATATAATTCAAATATATGATTTATATAGTAAGCAAGTAAGCAGATGGCAATCCATATATGATGTAAAAACTAAGCAATGCAAGACAACATGCATGACATGGGTAATATAACCCTGCCAAGTTTGAGCATAGACCTCAGGGGGGAAATAGGACTGGTCATCAGTCTCTGAATCCTCCTCTGAGGAGCTCTTTGTAACCAGCAAGATGTCTGCTTCAGCAGGTAGCATTGTCTACTCTGAATACCTTGTTTTCACTCCAGATACTTCCATCACCGCTTCAAATGGCTGATGCACAGGAAGAGTAGTTGAATATACAAACGTTGTCAACAAATGGAACACGTAATACAAAAAAATGATAGCATGATATAATTCACATACATGATGATTGGCTAAACAGCATGGCATTGCATAATTCACATATATAATGCCTTTGCAACAAGATAGCATTGTATAATTCACATATATAATGTCTTGCAACAAGATGGCAATGCATAATTCACATATATGGTAATTAGACACTGAACAGGTGGCATTCACACAAAGCATGTCTAAACTAATCAAATGACATAGCAATGCGAGACACCATACGCACGATATGAGCAACATAACCCTGCCAAGTTAGAGCATACACCTGGGGGGGGATAGGACTGGTCATCTGTCTCTGAATCCTCCTCTGAGGAGCTATCCGTAACCACCGAGATATGCGCTTCGTCAGATAGCATAGTCTGCTCTGAAGTCCTTGTTTTCACTCCAGAATTTGCCATCACCGTGTCAAATGGCTGATGCACACGAAGAGCAGTTGAATGTACTAACATTGTTGACAAATGTAATATGTAACAAAAAAAGGATGGCCTGATATAATTTACATATAAGATGACTGGCTAAGCAGGATGGCATTGCAAAATTCACATATATGATGCCTGGCTAAACAAGATGGCGTTGCATAATTCACATAAACGATGAATAAAGTAAACAGATGGCATTCGCACAAAGGATGTCTAAACTAAGCAGATGACATATTTGATGTATAAAGTAAGCATTGCAAGACACCATATGCATGATATAACCAACATCAGCATGCCAAGTTAGAGTGAAGACCTCAGGGGGTAAATAGGAGTTGTCTTCTCCTTCTGAATCCCCCTCAGAACAGATATCTTCCTCTCGATTACAATCCGAAATGCGTGGAGGGGGGGGGGCTGCCTTTGCGCCTACCATGGAGCGACGTCTGCATGAAATTTTATTGCCGCGCAAGGCTCGTCTCTTTTGCTCTACATGTTCAGTTCCATTGTTTACAATAACTGTCATGCATAGGAATAAAACATAGTGAGATTATGTAAGGAGTGCATGCAGAAATCCAGAGTGATGGTAGCAACCTGTGGATAGACCCAAAACCAATAACAGCAGGCAAATAATGGCTTCAGTTAAAAAATACAGATAATGGCTTCTTTACTGTTTGTTTCCCACCCAACATGAAACTCATAGTAGACACCGGAGATTAACCAGATAGTAGATAGATACTTTTGATAGCGGCCCCGATATGTACCCCACAACCATTTAAAAACTCAAGTTTGACCATTAGTTTGGAGCTGACTCAGAGTCTAATCGGTGGAGAGGACGATAAAGTAGCATGTAATATTAAGCGATGCATAATGTAAGCAGACACGAAAGAGTGCGACCTCTCTTGCGGACCCGTGTAGTCCTCGAGGTCATCTGCTCGGTTGATGATGGTAATGCAGTTTTCATGGCTGCCAGCAGCAGGGAAGAAGATCTGAGGCGGCGAAAGACAGTCTGGAGGCAGGATCCCTGCTGTGCTGGACCCTTCTGTCGTTGGAGCAGCTAAGCTGGGGTGGACGACGGCGCAGCAGGAGTGGGACAAAGCACGCAAGGTTTTCTTTGACAACTATCTGTAAGAGAAGTAATTCTGTAAGGGCTCGTTTGAATTGGAGGATTCCAACAATGCAGGGATAGGAAATAGACAGGAATAGGATAGGAATGCACGTGCAAAACAGAGAATTTAAAAACACAGGATTTCTGCCAATCTGGGTGTTTGATTCACAACAATTGGAGATCATAGGATGCAAAGAAGCATGGTGAGATTAAGTCAAACCACAAGAAAATGTACGGTTATAATGCTATTATGCTACTATCTCTTAGTCTTGTGCTTCATGAATAGGAATTTAAAAAGGAGGACAAGTGAAAATTAAAATTCCTATGTTTTCTCTTTCAAGGAGACACTAAAGGAACAAATCCATGTGCTCAGTGGACAATATATATAACATGTAGAGTAAAAAAGAGATGCAACAAGTGTACAACCTCTTTGGCGAAGCCATGTCGATCTTAGCGTGATTGGGTTGGCCGGTGAGGATGCTCCGGCTGACTTTGCTGTCGGAGGAGGGGAAGAAGATCTTAGGCGTCTGGAGATGGAGCCCGAGGTACTGCTCCGCTGTGATGGAGGGTTTCGTCGTTGGAGCAGCTCCGGTGACTGGTATGACGCTGAGGCTGAAGCAGGACAAGAGAGACAACGAACAACGTTAACCTGAGTGGAATTCTAATAGCATCTCCAATACATGACGTAAAATACATAACCACAAAGTGCTAGATCTAAAATACATCAGCCGCTCATCTCTGAACTTAACTGTCGAAACTGAACTTAACTGTCGAAACTGAACTTAACTGTCAAAACTGAATTTTGCTGTCGAAACTGAATTTTGCTGTCGAAACTGAACGCACTAGCAAGGTGAGGCTACACGTCGGTCGACTGAATTTTTCATCTCTGGTCAGTCGATTTTGTAGCCGTTGGATACGAAATCAAGGGCCTGCGGTTCATCTTCAACCTCCACCCCCCTGAGCCACCAGCCACCACCGGAAAACAGCAGCCCCCCGCCGCCCGCGGCCGGTGGTGCGCCGCCCCGCCCGCCCCGAAAACACTCCCCA
>NC_057802.1:476726904-476741497 GCF_018294505.1 Triticum aestivum | reverse complement strand
GTTGACTGAAGTAGCTAAATCGGAGCAGCATCGTAAGCAAGAGCAAGAGCGAGAGCAGCAGCGTGAGCAAGAGCAATAGCAAGAGCAGACCAGGCAGGGGACCGAGAGCAAGAGCAGAGCAGCAGCGCGAGCGAGAGCTAAAGCAGCAGCAGCTCCTACTGATGTGGACGTCGCCGTCGAGGGAGCGACGCCGTGGAGGAAGTGGCCGGCGACGCCGCCGTGGATGGAGCCGCACCGTGTTGGCTCGGGACCGAGCTTCGGCAACACCGTGAGATCGAATCAAGAAGAAAATGCGGCGGTTAGTGTACAACCTCTTTGGTGGCGCCGATTAGGCCGCAGCTTCATCCGAGGAAACGGTGATGATGATGCTCTTCCGGTGGTGCAGGTGAAGACGGCGGTGTGGGAATGGAGGTGGCGCGAAAGACGAGGGGAACGTCGGGGCAGCTCCTTGGAGGTGGAGGACGGGGTGGCTGAACCGGCGGGACGATGAGATCGACGACGGATCCTCATTCGATACGGTGGATGAGGGACGTTGAGGTGTTGCTGTGGACGACGTCGTCGGGGAAGAGGCTCCGGCTGGGTGGCGGACGGAGCAGGGTGTGGGGTTTCGTAGCGGGTTTTCGCGGCCTCGATGTATGAATGGGTGGGCGGATGGGATGGCAGTGGGGAACCATGGCTTAGAGACGCGCTTGTCCGAAATGTGGGGTAAGTTACGAAAGTACCCCCACCGATTTGAGGCGGTTCTTTCGGTTCAGGGGTACCACGGGCATTTCGCGTGTCGGGATTTCACAAGAGGTGGGAGTTTTCGCGCACGTTGTAATTTTGGAATAGCAAGGCGCGGGTTGAGATGGAGGGAGTTGTCGGAGCACAACGAGACAAAGATATATCTTAAATATTTCGGGCTAACAAGGCGCGGGTTGAAATTTCCGGACAAGCCTAACGTGTACTGTACCAAATCAATGCGCACTACAAATGTCATTCAAAACTTTGAATTCATGTTATGTTCAATTAAAATATTTCGCTACGTGTATAATGCATGCAACCTACTACTCAAATGAACGTTTTAGTGCATTCCAAACGTATATACTACCGCTTCAATATGAACTAAATTTGAATCCGTTTCTCTATTTGAATAAGATCTACAGTAATGATTGTTGTGAAGTCAAAGCATTTGAATTCGTTTCTCTATTTTAATAAGATCTACAATCATCATTATTGTCAAGTTAGACCATCGTTTGTGTATTATCTTCACAACACACCACATGATTAGTCTCGAGTTACATATGAACTATGTGTACTATATGAACTCGAACTAGATTTTTTGAATCCACTTTATTTTGATTTCAAATCACATTACATTTCTAGCTCTAGCTAGATCTTCATAATCTAAACCATGTCTCATATGTATAATGTGTTTATCACATTATGTATGGTGCCCCGCCCCCTACGCCTACAAGTATTTAGATGTGAGTTGCAAACACCACACATTACCACAAATTCAAATAAAATGTGAGAATGTTCGATATATAGTATTGTTTAGATTGTTCCATATTTAGTTGTAAGCTGTGACGCCACACATTATCACAAATTCAAATAAAATGTGAGATTGTTTGATGTATGGTATGGTTTAGATTGTTCGGCATTTAGCTGTGAGTTGCAAACGCCATGCATTATCACATTATGGTATAACATGTGCACAACACGTGTATCACCGCTATATTCATGCATGCAATATTTAAAACACTATGATCTCCTATTCAAATATATGAATCCGCTTTCATATCAAATTATGATCTTTGTTAGTCTCTTACACCCACACAATCCTCTAACCTTTGTAGCTACCACTAACTTTCTCTCGTGCATGCACACGCCCTCCTCGCCCTCCCCCTCCCTCGGCATTCTATCCACCGGGCACATTCATTTTTTTCTTTAGGTCGTTCTCCCAGAGTCTCCACAACTCCTTTCCGACACAAACGGATCGATAAACCTCTCCAGCGATGCCTGCCTACAACATACACACACACCTTCAATCTCCTCCTTTATGTGTCCTTGCCTCGTGTCTCTCACACGGTCAGACACACGTGTAAACTCTCGCCCCTCTTTTCATCTATCTCACAACCGCACACTCCTCCCCCTATCTAGCTAGTAGTTGGGCCTCTCGCACCACCTCCTAGCTCCATTCTCTCTGTCTATCCGTCTCGCTGGGCCTTATTTGCCTCTAACAAATGGACGTACACCGACCGACCTCTCGCTATACATATAGCTAGCTAGGTCCTTATAACTCGTTTTTACCCACACGTCAATCGATCTACCTCATTAGTTGTGTCTCTCCCTTCCTCCCACAAACAACAATTGATCTACCGATCTAGTTAGGTTTGCTTACCAAACACATGGTTCCCCTTCATCATCCATGGATGCGTCCCGACAGATCTATCACGCACAGGCACACACAGAAACACATCCCCACTCTTATTGATAACATTGCAGTTCCACCCTCAGTTTGTCTAGTAGGCCTCTCCCACCATCTTCGAGAAGCAACTCCATCACCCATCCAGCACTCTACCCCTCTCCCTCCCTCTCTCTCTCCTCTCTCTCTCTCTGTCCCATCATATTTCCCGTACTTCAGTTATGTATGGATGTCGACCGATCTCCCTCAAGACATAGCTGGGTCTCTCCTTCTCAACACATATACGAGTCGTTCTACCTCTATAGTTAGGCCTCTGCCTACCCCTCCCCCACCCCCTCCCCCCACACACACGGATACATCGAGCGCTCTAGTCATGTCTCCCTGCCACACACAAACTTGACATGTGCCCTCTAATGTTCCGGTAGGCCAGTCGCCCTATATCTTTGACTTACACACACACACAATTTCGATGGCTCTCTTCATCGATCTCGCACCCACCCACTTGATCCTCTCTTCGACTCTATCGATAGCTATGACCGCTCCCTCTCTTCTCGTGGATTGCCCGACCGTCTATGTATGATATGGATAGGCCTCCATTTCACACACATTGCATGCAAAATTTTGTTTGAGATGTCATCGACACATATTCCCACAAATAATTCACGAAATCAACCCCCCACCCCAAAACAAAGAACACTCATGAACGCGGTTTGTATCTCTCACACACACCCACGTAGGTGGGGGACGTGCACCAAGAGAAGAGGTGCATGCACGGCGCACGTACTCCCGTCTCTTTCCCAACCACACCCGCGCGGGTACACGGTGGAGCTCATTTCTGTACGAAAAAGGCAGCCCACGTGGTAATTTGGCACGTGTACTGGTTGTCCACTTGGTGGAGAGAGGATCGTCTACCACGAGTGAACAAACAAATTGTGACTTGACGTGTTATGTTAAAAAAGAGGCAAACCATGTGGGGCCTACCTTAGAGGCAAGGCTCTATACACTGGAGTACTTTTGATGTGTCCCGTCAACTCGCAGAACGAGGAGAAGCTTGCTTAGTACACCGTCTCCCCCGCCCACGGGCGCGGTGGCTCGCAGGATGAGGTGAAGCTTGCCCCGCCTTACGCCCGCTCCCTCGCCCATGCGCGCGGTGGCTCGCAGGACGAGGAGAAATATTTACTACTCCCTCCATTTACTCCTCATCCCTACTACCTTGGTTATAGAGATTATATCATATTGTTTGGAATATATATGTCCTTTAGTAGATTTCAATATGAACTACTAGTACATACTCCAAACACTGATGTATATAGACGTATTTTAGAGTGTAGATTCACTCATTTTGCTCCGTATGTAGCACTCTCCCTCGCCCCTCGACCCTCGCCCACGTGGTGGACGTGCAGCAATTCATTCGGTCTCATATAGCCAGAACGATATATACTGCACTACCATTATTGCTTGACTTCCCGAAGAGGCGAAGAGCCAATCACAAGGTTAATATTTTGGAGATGCCAAGCGCAAGGTTATAGGAGAGCGAGTAGTAGGTGCCGCGTCATTTATAAATAAAGTTTTTTTTTCTTCAGTGGCACGTACGCAATATGATAGGTTCATATGGAGAGAAAAGGAAACCGCTCCACTATATACATAGTCAGGACAGGCCAGCCTACACGATTGCTTGCTGGGGTTGCTCTCTTCACACTCTCTCGCACAAAACGACTGTGGCCACATCTCTAACATCCCCGCGGATCACGTCCGCTTGGGGAAGGGGTGGATGCTTAGTGTAGATGCGGTGGCCGTCGCCGACGGCGAAAACCCACTGTTGGCACGTCCCGATCAGGGGTCCCCGCCGTTCTCTCTCACAAAGCCGGTGAGGTTGCCTTCGTCCCTTGCTCACTGCCGCGACGTGGGCAGTTGCCGCCTCCCGCCGCCCTCCTCAAGGTTGAGCTACGTCCCTCAGGTACAACTCCCTTTACAGCCGGCTTGCACCACTGCTCCAGCTACCCACATCACTCCCTGTGGATATTTCTCTACTTCTTTGCCCCGCACATACCTCTACTAGCTTCTACGTACTATATTTGTGATGAGTTTATGTCTCATCAACTAGTCCCAGTAATCTTATTCTAATCACGCTTCTTCAATTTCTTTGCCACAGGGACGCTCATCCTGATTTTGGTGAAACTGTACAAAATGATCCGATGGTCAAAAGGTTGCAAACTTCATTTATTAGGAAGCTCGAACGTTGCCAGCAAATTGAAGCCTGGTCAGGGTTCACGGTTCAAGGGCTAGGGACTACATGGATCGTTTTTTTCTTTAGCTGCCTCTGTTCCAAAATAAGTGTCAACTTTAGTAGTAGTACAACTTTGTACTAAAGTTTGCACAAAGTTGAGACACTTATTTTGGAACGGAGGGAGTACAT
Organism: Triticum aestivum; assembly: GCF_018294505.1. Lineage (NCBI taxonomy): Eukaryota > Viridiplantae > Streptophyta > Magnoliopsida > Poales > Poaceae > Triticum > Triticum aestivum. The sequence goes on along the minus strand of NC_057802.1, from coordinate 476,736,674 downwards.
ATTTGCTATGATCTGTCAATCATTGAGATGCAATAGCATGCATCTTAGTCTCCTTTGTATTTGATGAAATGTTGCAACGGGCAACCTTGGACGCAAGATACATGTAACAGAAGCTGGAAGCTTCATAGCGTCGTACAAATTTATCTCGCTGATAAATTACAGTACGTACTATACTAGTACTTCCTCTGTTCCTAAATATAAGTCTTTGTAGAGATTTCACCATGAACCACATGCGAATGTATATAGACGCATTTTAAGTGTAGATTCATTCATTTTGTTGCGTATGTAGTGGAATCTCTACAAAGACTTATCTACTAGTAATAGCTAGCCCGCACTACTAGGAATTCTCTATCCTCTCCTTGAGCCACATCATCAAAATTGATGTAGCCGTTAGATGAAGTAAATCAGTCCATAATAGCCGTCTGATCTAGACGTTGAGAGGCTCTGCACTAAGCCACATGCAAGCATGCAGAAATACCGTGGCACATGCATGTGAGTGGGTTTTAAATCACATCAACATGTCTGCATGCAAGCATGCACCGGTAACATGCATGTAAGTGAGCTTTTAAGTCCCATTAACATGTCCAAAAGAAAAATATAATCCCATTATGCAGTAGGAGTTGGCTGATCTTTTTTCCTTACGTGGGATGATCTAAATGATGATGGGAGTTTATTTAGTTTGGCTACCACATTTGTCATGCGGTTATAGAGTTTTTGTTTAGTTCTATGAAATCGATAATTTTGCGCAGAGAGATATACCGCTGTTCTGCGGCAACGCGCGGGGACTCATCTAGTAATATTTAGGAACGGAGGGAGTACTATGTAAAGAGTTAGGTGTCGCACGGTGATAGTGTGAGGTGGGCCATGTAATCACTGAGCCCGCGTGTTTTCACTGCTCTTGCACGCCTCCGCTGTAAGAATGGAGAAAATTGTAATCTTGTAGTAGTACCTCCTTTCGCCGAAAGCATGGGACATCCAGCAGTCCTACCACCTCAGTAATAAAGACCAATGAGCCGTCAAATCACATAGACCCAGCAGTAAGTTGGACGGACGAAGCAACCATCACTCTTGCGCCAGTGAGAGGTCGCGTCCGCTCGGCCTGGGCATGAATGCGGCACCGATTCTTTTGAGCGGCGCTGACCGTTTCGGGCGGGAAGCGCGCGCGGGCGATGGAGGGGCTTTGGGTGGGCCAGGCTGGTCAGGAGCGGGCGTGGCATCTGTCCGCATGTCCCTACCGGACAAGCCCGGAAATGAGAGGATGCACCGACTCTCGCGGCTAAAATCGTACACTACACAACATCTCTCTATAGGAGTAGGTCGATCTGTCGCTCTCTCTAACACACACATGCTGTTAAACACACACACACACACACACACACACCCACGCACGCACGCACCTTGGTCCCGTTGCACCTTCTAACGTGACTTATTACACCTAGACGGAGGGAGTAGTAAGTATACGAGATACGGTGGCACACTGACTTAAGTTGAATACAAGTGCCCAAAATTTGTGTGCATGTTATAATAAGGATTCACTTAAAATAGTATGTGAGCGAACAGAGGGATCAATTGGACAGTGTTCCCGAGCAGTAGCGAGATGTGTGAGGTAAGATACACAGCTGGCGCTTTTAATTTTTCTTATTAATTTGTTTGTTTCACCCTCTGACTGGTGGGACCCAACGTACTACGTGGAGAGAGGTAAGGTGACTAAGGCTGCATTATTTCTGCACCACTGTGGATAGTCTTACCACCAAAGCCACATGACACGATTATGATTGAAATCCCAATGACTCCCACACACACAAAAAAACACGCCATGCTTGTCACACGAATGCAGGAATGTATAAAAGGTTATTTCCCTCTCGTTGAACATAACGGGAGGGTTGTGTAGTTGGTTAGCCTGTTTGCTCATCAAACTTGAGGTCTCGGGTTCGATAACTACACTTGAGCATAATTTGTGCCAGGAGGATTCTTTGACTGGTCAAAATGTTTTCTAGGGTTTGCACGCTTCACACTCTCTCTCCAGTATATATATACACGCTAGAGCCTCAGCGCTTGTAGTTGCTCTCTTCACACTCTCTCGCCCTCTCCCGCTGGAGCCTCAGCGCTTGTAGTTGCTCTCTTCACACTCTCTCGTCCTCTCCAGATCTAAACAAGACTTCGTTGGCCTCTCTCTCCCCTCACTGCTGCTCAAAGAGCCGGCAGGATCCGTCCGCTGGGAAGGGAAGGAGGCTTAACGCTGTCGCCGTCGGCGAGGGACTACCGGCGCAGCTGTTCACTTTCCACTCAGTGGCGGCGCAGGAGGGCCTCTGACCCCTTCTTCTTCGCCGTCGTCCCGTCGCCCACTGAACCACGCCCCAAGAACCTTAAGGTATAATTTACTTACTCCACATGCATTGCTCTAGCTGCATGTATACCATGAATCTAGGACGTGGTTCAAAGAGGAAAGGAGTGGGGGAAAGTAGTGGGAAAAGTTGTATATAGCATGAATCTAGGACGTGGTTCAAAGAGGAAATGAAGGGGGAAAGTTGTATAGCATGAATCTAGGACGTGGTTCAAATAGGAAAGGAATGGGGGAAAGTAGTGGGGAAAGTTGTATCGCATAAATCTAGGACGTGGTTCAAAGAGGAAAGGAAGGGGCGAAAGTACTAGTTCAAAAAGGAAAGGAAGGGACAAGGCTGTAGATTTTGAGCAGGACTAGATTTGCTGCGCTCACATAGGGAAAGGTGTCTAAAGATAACAAAACTAGGACCGACACAAATATGCTCCTTGGTTGTTTGTTCTTTGTTGCAACAGACTGTGCATGACCACAGTACATCGGTAGATGCACATGGTGCTGGTGCGTCCACTGTCCCGTGCAACTCATTAGCTGTTGTTAATCTAAGGCCCTGTTTGGTTAAAAACTCCCTAGTCCCTACCTGCTTGGTTCCAGGGACTAAACATGGACTAGAGGTTATTAAATGACATGCTAAAAGACCATGTTACCCCTAGTAATGAACTAATAGAGACAAGGTGCGATGCGTGGCAGGGCAACTGTTGGAAAAAGTCCCAAAAAGACTCCCTCGGGGTCTTCTTTCTTTAGTCCCAAATGCCCACTTTTAGTCCCTAAAAGTCCCTCCTGTTTGGTTTAGATGGGACTGACACGGAGTTTTTTTAGTCCCTACACCAAAATGTCCCTGTAAACAAACACTCTCTAATAATGCCGCTGGAAAATTGATGCAATGCCACAGTTAAAAGCAAATTACATGTTTAACGAATTTTATTGTTAATATAATCTCTATGTTAATATTAATCAATGCCACCGTTTGAGAAATGCTACTGTCTTGCTTTCTTTCCCATTTAGATAAGGTAGATGCTTCTTTTTGTTGGCTTCTGTGTCATCCACCGTTATTGACCACTAATTGTTTCCTTTGCACCTCTGTGTAAACAGGGTTATCTACTTCACCTCATTGCCATTGTGACCTTTTGTTGCACTACACAAAACACTTTTGTTTTAAGAGTGTTTTGTGCAGTTCAACCAAAATGTCACACCGACAACGTTGCTTGATTGCTTGATCTTAGTGGAACTGCACAAGAGGAGATCTTACTTCCTATCTGTTAAGGCGAATTTGGTTCAGATCTTCTTCTTGTGAGTTGTTTGAATTCCGCATCATGAGAGGTCAGTACTAGCCTTCTTTCACATGATTCTGCAATGTGCTTTCATATGTTGTGCTACTTGTACGATAATGTTGCTTGATTTTAGTGAACTGCACAAATGGAGACAAGACTTCCAATCTGTATGTGCACCATAATATCCCATTGAGGTAAGATAAGGATATTTCACAACTGCTGGCCTGTATTTTGCCACTTTCATCAGAAAATTAAGTTTAGTACTATACTTGTGCTCCCTAATTGACATGCCAAATCTTACATTGAAGGCGAAGCTTGTCTGTTATTGAACCAAGTGATGAAGGGGAAGAACAAGCGGAAGAAAAACAAAAATCAACTCCCGGTGCTGTAATGAAGCACTGGAACTGTGATGACACAAGTAATGATATAGTTTTGCATCTTAATTTATTGCTATGGCTGGAACGAGCAATTGTTTTGCCACTGATTTGATGCCACTCTTAATGTAATATGTAATTATCTCTACTTGTGCAAACAGGGATCTTCTTTGAAGATACCATATATTTTAGTGGAACTGCACAAGAAGATGTTGGAAACATTGAACTAATCAAGGAGTATATAGTAAGCATGGCCACCACCGTAGATAGCAACAGATGGTTCCGGAGAAGTGCTTCATCTGTATGCTCTACACAATAAGCCTCCTGACAAAGCTTGGTACTCGCCCACTGATTTCATCCATATGATTGAGCTTTGTCATCTCTATCGGTGTTGTGCTACTGTTTAGATACTGTCATGAAAAAGTGGTATTGTCCTTGAGAAGTGCTTCATTTGTGCTGTTTTAAATATTTCCTTTCCTTTTTTTCGAGCAAACAGGGATGCTAGCATTTATTAGTCCTCTTGTCTTTGCACAACAGGATCATCTTCCTCTGAAGAAGAATATGGAGTACGCGAAGTGACTAGTTCCGATTATGCCAGGATGAAGAAGCCTTGTCTATCTTCTCATCAGAAGGAGCAGTTGAAGGATGGTTACATTACTCCCCGCAAGACCAAACTAACTTCAGCTCAGAAGGACTGACATATCTCGATTTTTTTGCTGTGATGCGCGAGTACAATGTTGTTCTAGGATTCTTTCTGGTGAGTTCCATTTTTCTAAAAGTGTGCTCTACATGGACCATGTATGTGCCTGTTGAAACTGTCAATTCATAGTACAGTTTGCTTTATACTAATCACTTTTTTGTATTTGTGCAAACAGGGGTGCTCAGCTTGATTTCAATGGGAACTGCACAAAATGTTCATGAATATATCGAATCATTCATTTCCACCACAAGAAAGGAGGTGCCGATAAGTTCAAGGCGTTGCAACATATAAGGGCGAAATCATACAAGCTACGCGCGAATTTGGTTGATTTTGGTGGAACTGCACAAAAAGACAACTGGTTTATTTAGCACGAGGTGCCATGTAAATGTCCGAACTGATGGCAAACCCAGCACATTCCACAATCGTAGGCATTTGATATTTTGGAATGGGACAACCTCGTCAAATTTTGCTCATTGATTTTAGCAAGACATGCGTTTGATATTTTCAAATGGGACGCCCTTTGCTGTCAGCAGCGTCGATCATTTTTTTCTTTATTCTTTAGTTGTGAATTAAATATTGCCTCTGACATGCGAGTCGCTGAGACGCATAATCATCGATTGTTTTGAATGTTCTCTATGAATTGCCAGGCCTGTGTGTTTGATTGCAATGTACAGAAACGCTAAAAATCTGCTCAAACTCTTTGTACTCCTTCTGTTCCTTTTTACTTCGCACATTGTGAAAGTGCATACTTTTTTGTATAAGATTGGTCAAAGTAGAGATACTTTGACTGCAGACAAAACTTGTATGCACGACTAGAAAGGATCGGAGGGAGTACATGTGAAACTGCTGCAAACGAGGTGATCACCCTCGGAATAATGCTAGTACGTATTGTTTTGCATGTTCATCCAATGCCAGTGATACAGGAATTCGAACTAATCGAAATAAATTCATTCATACACGGTCGGATTTCATATAAACATGCCGGATTTCATTACATTTCATACATTCTTCAACTAAAAAGGGGTGCGCTGGAGGTATAATTAATTAACCGAAGCTACCCACCTGTGTCCCGCTGAGCCGAACAAAAGCTTCAGTGACTTAACTGCAGGTGCAGTTGCGTAACTGACATGTGGCATGTTGGGCCCACGTGTCAGTCAGCCAACTGCACCAGCAGTTAAGTAGAAGCAGCGTTGTTCTCCAGCGCAGCTCTCCGACTCCACGTCGCCGCCAAGAAGCTAACCGGCCGTCAATGGTCAACCCGCCTAGCTTGGCTTCAACCGGAGGGTAGCAGCGGTGGCCTTACTTGGACCCGAGCGGCGGCGACCTACCGTGTTCTACTCTTCCTCGTTTTCTGTGTGGCACGGCCTCGTTGGCAGCGGGGCGGGGCCTCGGCGGAGCCGGCGATGTCCTCTGTCTCGTTGCCGGTGGGCGGCGCCTCAGCGGAGCGGTGGAAATCCTCCCCCACGTTGTCGGCAGGGTGGGGCCTCGGCTGAGCCGGCGATGTCCTCTGCCTCGTTGTTGGCGGGGCGGGGCCTCGGCAGAGCCAGCGGTGTCCTCTGCCTCGTTGTTGGCGCCGCGGGGCCTCGGTGGAGCAGGGCCTCGTTGACGCCAGCGGAGCGGGGACTCATCGGAGCCGGCATTGTCCTCTGCCTCGTCCTCGGTCTCGCCAAACAGCGCCTCGCCCGCTTCATCGCCCTCTTTGTTAGCCTCTTTGTAGGCGGCCGCAGCCTCCGCCACCCGCATGCGGTACCGCCAGCGCTCGAGGCGGCCCTTGCGGGCGGAGCAGTACGAGTCGAGCAGCGCCTCCTGCTCCGCCCGCTTCATGGCGATCTGCTCCTCCGCGTGCAGGTGCTCCTGGAGGAGATGGTGGTTGTAGGCGGCGTCGACCTGTGCCTCCCGGAACTGCTCCTCACGCATCTGCCTCACCCTGTCCATATATTGGGCACGGGCCTCGCCGATGGTCATGGTGCAATGCACCGGCGAGGATGGCGCGGAGGAGGGGGGTTGGCGCCGGATCGTCGACTACCATGTTCTCCATTGGGACGTCGTCGTCCTCCGGCTGCCTGCCGGCCAGCCGGTCGGCAGCAATGGCTGCCATCTCCTTGTGGTCCGTCGTCCGCCCGTCCCGAAGAGCGCTGGAGCGCGAGGAAGCCATGGTGGGCAGTAGTGGTGTGGACAGGAGAAAGAGAACAGATGTGGATGACTGCGGCTATGGCCGGCGCAGTAGTTTATATAGCAATGGTGGGCGGGCGGAGGGACGGACGTGTGGCGCCGGAGTAGCCGCCTCGGCAACCGCGTATCATTAATGTGGGCGGCAGATGGACGGACGGACGGCACTTGTGTCGTTTGAAGGCGGAGCAATCGCATGCACCGGGAAGTGGGGCGGGCGGCGCTGACTCTTTCGAGCGGAAAGCGCGCGCGGGCGAGGAGATGACTTTACTTGGAGAGGATGACAATGGGGACCCACCAGGTCCATAGCCACACGTACGCAAGTGCCTCCTTATTATGTATATATAACTATAATTTATTTTGCTTCCTCCTGGTTTCCTGACATCACGGTCCCACACCATTGTCAACCTATGTAGTAGTCAATAAACGAGAGAATTGCACAAGAAGCGGCCGACAGCTGGGACCAAGCAGCTCGAGCAGTATTTGTGTTTTTGAGGTGTGAGCACTGCAGAGTTTTTCGATGTTTAGCCCAGATATTAATTTTTCTCCTCTGAACAACAACGAAAACATTGCTGCAGGTATTAACTGGGCGGGCTGTGGACCGTCTAGCCCAGGCCAGATATCCAGCCCAGATATTAATTTTTTTCAAGCTGAAAATGGCTAGCCCAGCTATACTTTTTTTAGGAATACCCAGGCAAGGCCAAGTTGTTATTCTCCGCCCCGCTGGGCTGCAAATCTTTCCTAGGAGGGATGCATTAGGCTTAACAAGAAAATGGGCTTTAAGAAATAATAAATGGGATGTAATTATAAAAACTGGGCAGTAACTATAAAAAAATGCACCAAACACGTGATTACTTTATAAAATATTATTTTTGGATATTGAAAATTTTAATTTCATTAATTGTTGCGAGCGCAATGTTTTGTTGGATTTTTACGTAATATAAATTTATATTGAAATTTTATTTAATCTGACTAGAAATTTCGGGATAAAAATATTTCGGATCCCATCAAAATGTGGGAAATTTTATTGAATTCTGATTTGAACGGTTGGTTGAAATGGGTTGTAGTAAATTCCATTAGAATTCAAAAATGGGCTACACATTCTTACAAATCTCAAATGGGCTATAAGTTCTTTTCCACACACTTCTGGCCTTACTAAGTTGACGCGTCCCCTAAAAAAAACAGAGTTGACGCGTATGCAAGGCTTTGTCAACTTATAGTCAACACACGGTTCTAGCAGCAGTGGCCATTGGATGTCCATCCAACGGATGCCATGCTTCTTCTTCAATCTCGGATATTCTAGCTTCACCCGCCCAAAAAATGATTCCTCCCCCTGACATCTGGGGCGCACCGTTTCGGAAGCTGACATGTGGGCCTACTAAGTTGACGTACCAAGGGCTTTGTCAACTTAGTCAATATAAACGATTCTAGCTGCAGTGACTATACGATGTCCATCCAACGGCCTTCGTGCTTCTTCAACCTCTGGTCTTCTTGCTCCAGCCGCCCAAAGCAACGCCGGTCGTGCAGCCTGCTCCTGCCTGCCGTGGCCGGCTGTGCTGCCGCGGAGGCCTCACCGCCCCCTGTTATTCTGCGGCGACAGCAACGCAGCCGAACCAGTGAACCCTCGTACTCCTCTCCGCATGTGCATCCACTGCCGCATCTTCCCCGGCTCCGCGTCGTCCCCTTCCTAGGCCTCGCCGTCGTCCATCGCCCTGGTGCTCTCGGCGCGGCGTGGTCAACGTGGTCAAGGAACGACTTCCATCGGACGTGTGGAGAGGCTGACAGCTGGGTCCACGGCAGCCGCAAGGAAGTGCCTCCTTATTACGCAAAATAATTATTCCTCCACCTGACAGCGGGGACCCACCGGACGGGCCACCGTATTTCGTGAAAAAAATGATTCGCCCCCTGACTGCTAGGACCCAGGAGCTACATCTTCGCACGCAAGGAAGTGCGTCCGAAAAAAACGATTCGCCCCCTTATTGCTGGGACCCACCAGCTACATCTTCGCACGCAAGGAAGTGCGTCCGAAAAAATGATTCGCCCCCCGATTGCTGGGACCCACCAGCTACACCTTCGCACGCAAGGAAGTGCGTCCGGGCAAAAAAAACGATTCGCCCCCCTGACTGCTGGGACCCAGCAGCTACACCTTCGCATGCAAGGAAGTGCGTCCGGGCAAAAAAACAAAACGATTCGCCCCCCTGACTGCTGGGACCCACCAGCTACATCTTCGCAGGCAAGGAAGTGCCTGACAGTCGGGACCCACCTGGTCGAAGCGTACGTAGCGTTGTCATTATGGTCGCGAACGTGTACGTACATACTGGTCGATTTAGAGGCGCGCACGTGTCGTAGTAGAGGCGCGCACGTGTCGTAGTAGAGGCGCGCACGTAGCATGTACACGTACGTACAGCGGCCAGGGTGCAAGAAAGAAAATACGGCCACGTATGTGTACATACGGGCAGGGTCTCGAACGCCTACTCGCGCATACGTACGGCCAGGGCTCGTGTACATGGCTAGGTCAGAACGGAGAAACATCATCGTCGTCGTGTTCATGGGGAGGCAACAGAATGCGTCGTGTTCATGGGGAGGCAACGGAATGTGTCATGTTCATGGGGAGGTAACGGAATGCGTCGTGTTCATCGGGAGGCAACGGAATGCGTCGTGTTCATCGGGAGGCAACGGAACGCGTGGGAGCCAACCGGCTGGGTCGGAACGGAATGCGTGGTCATGTTCATCGGGAGGGCTTGGACGGAACAGGCGATGGAAACGAGGCCTGGCGTACCGCAGAACGGAGGAAACGGACCTCCTACGTTCGGAATGGGGTCCTGTTGATCGGGAGGGGTGTGGCATACCGCAAAACGGAGGAAACGGACCTCCTACGGTCGAAACGGGGGTCCTGTTGACCGGGAGGGGTGTGGCGT